>NW_022145238.1:0-45709 GCF_000002235.5 Strongylocentrotus purpuratus | reverse complement strand
CTCAGAAAGATGTACACATTCATCGACGGAATTAGCGGTGGGAGGCGGGGGGGGGGGGGGGGGGTCGACGTTTTAGATCATAAACCGAGACAATGTACAGAGGCTTTGCAACAATTTGTCGTCATCGCTTTTATGATGGAAATGTTTAATGCATTATCCAAAGCATACATGAAGATAAACTGTAGAGATCATATATGGCGATTTTAATAAACATACATAGAAAAAGTAGACGGTAATTTCCTCGGATGTTATATGTAATTTGTATCCCCCCCCCCCAAAAAAGCGAAGATATTGCGCACCTACTTAACCCCCTCCCTTTTTAACTGGTGATTATCTAGCACTATTAGCTCAAACATGACTACATAGCTACAGTTTAAAAATAAAGTTGAGTTCTGGTCATGCGATTGCATTGTGGAAGAAACGGTGTGGAATGATTTCGAAAAAGTTGATTATGTCGCATAAAGTATGGTGTGTAATGCAAGGTTCTGGTGTCATCAATATGATAAGAAATTTGGCAAAGTTTTTGGTAAAGTACCAAGCACTGTACACAAAAAGATGTATATATAGGACTACACTAACAGGTATTAAAAAAAGACATGTGCTCATGATTATATTCACCCTTGAGTCGGGCCAGTGCTGCACATTTTTTTTTATATATATACACGTAGGCCTTTGATGGCTTTGTCCCAGTGTTTCAAGATAACTAACTGCCTCCGTCATTGATTGGTCATATTCACATGCATGTCCAAATCATAATTTCTACACCCCCCCCCCCCCCTTGAAAAAAAAGGTTCAACCCTCTCCCCTTGATCCGCTGCTCTTTTTCTAGGCAATGTTCGTTTACAAATTGGCTCGCTTTACTCATACAGATAAAAGCCAACGTTACAATAAATTGAGGACGAAGTCGTTTGTAATATGGTTTCTCACATTATATCCATCAACATTCGAAACGATGTTCTCTTGGGTCTTGTATTGGGTATACAAATATATAATTAATTCTTATTCTGTTTTAGAGATATGTACTAAGAAAAAGACTAGTTTCGTGAATGAGGGGTAGTTATAAGTTACAAAGAACGTATGCCTACTCGGCTATTCATCAACCCAAGAAAAAAAGAGCTTCGCACCTTTGGACAATTATGCTTTGTCTCAGAAAAGAAGATGTACACACATTAATGAGATGTTAAGAACGGGAAAAATGGCAAGGGCAACCCTTGCCATTTGTGTCGTCCTTAACATCTCATGAAAAGATATATGGCATGGGTTCCCCCTTGCCAGTTCTCCGTTCTTAACATCTCATGAAATTATCTCTTTTCATCTCTAGAAGGAGTATATGATCTCTGTCTATCCAAACTATGTCATTGAAGATCATTTCATGAGTTGTTAAGAACAGGACAAATGGCAAGGGGGGACTCTTGCCATTTGTGTCGTCCTTAACGTCTCATGAAATGATCTCGTTTCATCTCTAGAAGGAGTGTATGATCTCTGTCTATCCAACTATGTAATTGCAGATCATTTCATGTGATGTTAAGAACGGGACAAATGGCAAGGGGGGACCCTTGCCATTTGTGTCGTCCTTAACATCTAATGAAATGATCTCTTTCATCTCTAGAAGGATTGTATGATCTCTGTCTATCCAAACTATGTAATTGCAGATCATTTCATGAGATGTTAAGAACGCCATTTGTGTTGTCCTTAACATCTCATGAATTGATCTCTTTTCATCACTAGAAGGAGTGTATGATCTCTGACTATCCAAACTATGTAGTTTTAGATCATTTTATGAATGTTAAGAACGGGATAAATGGCAAGGCGGAACCCTTGCATTTGTCGTCCTTAACATCTCATGAAAAGATCTATGGCAAGGGTACTCTATCTAACGTACACCTTTATCGGTTATTTGGGGACTGTTTATAAATATAAACAATAACAAACAAGTCAAACGGCGAGAGCTCAGCAACAGTTATAAGCATCTGTTGTCATATACTTGTAGCTTTTACTATACGTAGTAGCGCGCTCGGTGACTCAACGCTAGTTTGATCGCTTTTGTCCGGTTTGCCAGATTCTATTGTTCTGGCGCGGATTAAGGCTGCCTAACTTGACTTACCCAAAGTATCGGCATGGCATAGGCTATGTGTGTAAAGGGAGGGGTGATTTTTTTAATAATGTTAAATTGTCTATTGTTCAATGTTTGATGAATGTTCGTAAATATATTGAGTAAAGCATGACGTCAAAAATGTCTTAGCATGCTGCCCGACACGTTAAAGGCATAGGTCGCACGCTATTAATGGCACGCCTTAATTTTTCCATGCCACACGCATCCGGGCTTGTTTCACTCGATCAACTGATTACTTCATGCATGTCCAAATTATCTGTTTGTCAAGTTGTTTTTATTTCTGAATTTCCAAATTGTCCAATTATAATTACAATACATGGGTCAAAGGTTCCCCTTTGGTCTTCGACACCCCCCCCCTCTCTCTCTCTCTCTCTCTCTTCTCTCCCTTTCAAACGTGCCTTCCATCATATGGCTACGTTGCGTTCACATGTTATGCGCCGTATTCAAGTGATGGTGTTAGATATAGAGCGAAATAATTGAAAGTACATAACGAAAAATATTAAACTTGGAGAAAAAAAACCAGAAATGACAGTGCTGATTAATTGAGGAGTTTCAAAATTGATCTGAAACTTAGGTGGCGGAAAATATATACATTATTGACCGGGGGCGCAAATTTGTCTTTTACTGAGATGGCGAAAAATTGATCTGAATTAAACTTCGGGAGGGGGGGGGGGTCGCAAAATTGATCTGAAACTAAGGGGGCGGCATTTTTATATTCGATTGAGGTAGCGCAAAATTTATTTTAACCTGTGGGGCGCAACATCTATCTAAGACTAAGGAGGGGGCGCAAAATTGATCTGAAACTAAGGTGGGCGCAAAATGGATCTTTCATTGAGGGCCGGGTGCAAAATTGATCTGAAACCTTGGGGCAGGAATTTATATTTTATTGAGGCGGCGCCACATTGATCTGAAACTAAGGGGGTAGGACGTTTATTTGTTATTAAGGGGGCGCAAAATTGGTCTGAAACTAAGGGGGCGCAAAATTTAATCGGGAACTTAGGGTGCAGAAATTTATATTTTATTCAGGTGCCGCAACTTGTTCTGAAACTTTGGGGGCGCAAAATTTATATTTTATTGAAGGGCCGCGCCACATTGATCTGAAACTGGGGGGGGGGGGGGGTTTTCGGACGTTAATATGTTATTGAGGGGGCGCAAATTGAACTGAACTAAGGGGCGCAAATTTGATCTGAAACTTAGGGTGCAGAAATTTATATTTTATTGAGGTGCCGCAAATTGTTCTGAAACTTAGGGGGCGCAAAATGTATAGTTCAGGTTGATCATGTAACATATACGTATTGGTGTGTACTACAAGGTTCTGAATTTGCGAAGCCTTGGTTATAAAGTAACAAACACCGTACATAGAAAGATGTAGCCTATATGCGACTACACAAACAAACTTTGTATAGTCCTAGAAGACAATATGCATTGCAAAGCCAGAATGTGTTGTCGTTGTATCTGCTCTAACGTCGCTCATTTTTCCAAATCCCCATTTTAAGATATGACTTTCATTACGACTAAGTTTGTAAGCTTCAGAATGTGGTAGTGAAGAATCATAAAATCACAGAACGTAGATAAAAACTTAAGCTATACATGTATGTTCTGTTAAAGCCCCACTGTCCTACTTGCTCCCTCTATATAGAAAACTTCCATAATCGGTGCCTGTTGGTCCCCCATGATCCTCTATTTCTTATGTTATTTGAGAGCTGAGTTAATGAGATAGCCACCTGTCAGTTACCTCGCTGTGTGGTCTAATCCCTCCTAGCCACACTAGTGTTGATAAGCTTTAAAGGCCGTCTGTACAAGTTTGACTAGGAGGAATTAGACCACCCAGGGTGGTCACTGACAGGTGGCTTTCTCATCAACTCAGCTCTCAATTAACATAAGAAAAAGAGGATCATGGGGGACCAATGGTCACCGATTATGCATTGTTTTTTATATAGAGGAAGCAAGTAGCTACAAGTAGTACAGTGGGGCTTTAACCCTCTGAAGGCAGACAATGCACAATGCGATACACCAGCATCGCATTGCACTTTTCTTTTTTTTTTTACCGTAATGTTTTTAAAGTTAACTGTAATGTTCTCAAATATGTGTACATTCATTCTCTTCATTATCATTCTCATTTTCTTTTTCTTTTGTATTTAGTACCTGTTTACTCCTGATTATGTTGTTGTTATTGCTTTTTCGTGGAGCGGTGCGTCATGGAAACAAAGAAAACATAAAGTTAAAAAGACATATACGAAAAGAAAAGAAAAAATTGGATTCACGATCAAATACTATATCTAACGTACACCTTTATTGGTTATTAGGGACTTTTAGATTTGCACGAAAACAATGTGGATTGCTACGGTCGACGTCCTTTTAATGCAGTGCCCTGAATGGACGTCACACGTATGAGTCCACGCAAATCTATAAGTCCCTATTTACAAACAAGTCAACGGCGAGCTCTAAGCATCTATTGTCATATAGCTTTCACTACGTAGTCGCGCGCTCAGCGACTCAACGTTATTGTTCGATCGCTTTGTCCAGATTTGCGGTTTGCCAGATTCTATCGTTGGGGTTGAGGATTAAGGATTTTGGGATCACCCAATTAAGTATTTGGTCAGTAGAATAGGTGTACATTTGATCCATGTTGATGTCTCGGCAAGGCATGTGTATGAGGGGGGGGGGGGGGGGGGTCTCGTGAACGATCGGACCCAAATGGCAAAGGCCCATCAGGATACTTGCAGAGGCGTAGCAAAGTAGCGGATAATAAATAGGCCTTCATTTCCAAGGCATAGATGTAATGTTGTCTTTAAAAACCGACTGTACTAGTTTGGCTAGGAGTGAATAGACCGCCCAGGGTGCTCACTGACAGATGGCTATCTCATCAACTCAGCTCTCGATTAACATAAGAAGAGAGGATCATGGGGACTAATGGTCACCGATTTATTATAGGCTTGTCTTCTATAAGAGGGAGCAAGTAGCTACAAGTAGTACAATGGGGCATTAGAGGATCTTTATATTGGCAATAGTGCATGTCGAGACAAAATAAGACAGAATTATCTTGGCTAGACATTTTGGAAATTTGAGAGAACGAGAAGGTGTTAAATAAACAGATTGTTTTCAGGTGTGTTTTTTCGTCTTTTTCCTCTTCTAAAACGCGAAAAGAATAGAAAGAGACTACAGCTATCCCCCACCCACTCTGTTATTTAGGGTACGCGATGCACGTTCCCACTTTTTTTTTCTCACCTATATCACTCCTTATTTCTTTGTCGACATTTATTTCGACATTATCATAATGTTTGTATCCTGGAATGATTGATTGAAAATAGAATGGAGTTGATTGATTGGAATGATGATTAAAATGGATACAAAGGGAGAGAGAGAGAGTGACAAAGAGAGGGGAAGTAATAATAATAATAATAATAGTGGAATCATATAAAGGTAAAATAGAGGAGGTGTATGGATAGAAACAGGGATAAGGGATGATCGATAAAGATAAGGTACATCTCAATATTTTTGTCATAATAATAATTGGTTAAGATAATTAAAATGCCAGCAAGCTAGCAAATGAAGGGGCGTTTCCGGATTCCAATTTTTCTTTCTTTTTCTTCTCTCTTTTTCTCCTTTGCTGAAAGTGTCAGGAAGTTAATTTCTGCGTCTAAATTTTGGTCTTCAAATTTGGACGCGGAAATTATGCCCTCTCGTAAAAGTGCGAAAACGACGGAAAGTGTTTCAGAATCATAAAGATAGTGATCGGAATATGCAGTTCGGTTGTAAAACGGTGTTAGGACAAAAATAGCCACCAATTACCGACAAAATTAAATGTCATAATATCTACAAATTTAACCATATAAACCCGGGGCCGAAGGCTAAATTGTTTTTCCTATGGACTATCTTTTGTACTTGCGTATGCGCCAAATGGTCATTTCCTCGACGACATAAATATACGAATCATTTCGTCAATTTAGTCAGCACCGTAGCTATATATTTTAATGCAGGCGCGGAGCTAGGATCTTATTTTAGGGAGGGGCGGTAGTGAGCAAGCGAATCCCTTAAAGAGCGCGCAAAGCGCGCTCATAAGGGGGATGTTGGGGAATAGGCCTCCCGAGCGAAGCGCGGAAGCTTAGACGTTCCTTAAATAATTAGGAAAAGAAGACGATTTAATGTA
Source organism: Strongylocentrotus purpuratus (assembly GCF_000002235.5). Lineage (NCBI taxonomy): Eukaryota > Metazoa > Echinodermata > Echinoidea > Camarodonta > Strongylocentrotidae > Strongylocentrotus > Strongylocentrotus purpuratus. The sequence continues at coordinate 39,446 of NW_022145238.1, read as the reverse complement.
CCATTTTCGACTGTTAATCCTTGTCTGAAAGAAGTTCCCCCCACCCTCCCCGCGCGAAGCGCGAAAGCTTTGACGTTTCTTTAAACTATTAGGAAAGCAGACGATTTGTTGTACCGTTTTCGACTCTTAATCCTTGTCTGAATTTAGTTTCCCCTTCCTGCGCGAAGCGCGAAAAGCTTAGACGTTTGATTTAATAATTTTAGAGAGGAAGACGATTCGTTGCATCGTTTTCGACTCTTAGTAAGCCCTATTTATCTGAATTCAGTTTCCCCCTCTCGCGCGAAGCGTGGAAGCTTTCACGTTTCCTTAAATAATTATAGAAAGAAGACGATTCGTTGCATCGTTTCCCACTCTTAATAAGCCCTATTGTCTGAATTCATGTCCCCCATCTCGCCCGAAGCGCGGAAGCATGGACGTTTGACTTAATTATTATAGAAAGAAGACGATTCGTTGCATCGTTTTCGACCCTTAATAGGCCCGTTTGTCTGAATTCAGTTTCCCCCTCCTTGTTTGAATTTAGTTTCCCCAAAAATGTTAAACCTCTGATTTCTTTAGCTGATATTATAGGAAAGTGAAAGTTCGGGAAATTACAAGTATTCTAGTTGTAGTCACTCTCGAAGTCGTCACAGCGGATAAAAAGTCACAGTTCGTAGGGAAAAAAACTTGTCGGCCGACCGACAATATACATCTCACCGACTTCACACTTCTGCATTGATATAGTACACGAGGATCGAGCAAGAAAACCGACACAGCTGACCCAACACAGCAATATATGTTACCCGTGTCTTTCTTGCTCCCTGGACGAGACGACTCCACCCAACAACCCCCTCTCTCTTTTTACTCCCACTCCTCTCTCTCAGACCCTAACCTCCCCTCTCTCTCCTCTCTTTCCTCCCCCGTTTCTTTGTGTTTTCCCTTTTCTCTTTTTTCTTCTTTTTTCTTTCTTTTGCTTTTTTTCTCTTTCTTTCTTCTCTTTCCTTTCTTTTCCTTTTTTTCTTTTCTTTTTCTTTTTTCTTTTCTTTCCCTTTCCCTCTCCTTTTTTCCTCCCCTTTTCTCTTTTTTTTTCCCGACGGCAGCCAATTTACCGACAATATCCTGACAGGTGGGTCAGGTGCGTGGGGATGAGTGTCGCACCCCATCCCCCCTCCCTTTGGAGACGCCCCTGAGTGGACACCAAGTTAAATGGTGTAAGATAGTGGATATAAAGACATAAAATGACATGAAATATTGAAATTATACACTTAAATTGTAAATAATAATTGATAATAGCTAGTTCTATATTATTATAATAGCGCTTTTCAGGACCGAATGCCTTCTCGAAGCGCTTCACAATTATATATATTATTACCCCGATCATCGGATTCAGGCTTCGCCGCACACATACCCCTGGGGGAGCATTTCTAGCCAAGCGCCATTTTTACAAGCGCACACTTGCTAATCCCAAGCAATTTTAAAAACAGGTGCGTTTCGCTGTGAACAGGCGCGATAACAGTCGCCCTCAAGCTACGTCTAACTAAATGTTCCCGCATCATCACGGCAGCCACGTTTGCCTGAAACATTCTGTATTCAAGATTTGTTGGGTGTTGCTAAGTTTTTGTCAAGGTCTATCACGGTATCCTTCCCCTCGTTGCTTCACGTCCATCCCTTTTTGTACGCAAAGGCCGGCGTGAATAGAAATGTAAACATAGCTTGAAATGACGTCACAATCGGGAAAATGAGCGCCATTTTTTAGGGAAGCTCAGTTACACGTTTCAACAAGTTGCAACTTCAAGCATCTTAGTCCAGAATCTGGCCTATTTAATTTTGATCTCCACCGCACCAACGCTACCTCTCCCTACTTACTTGCTACCAGCCGATGATGGCGTGATCATTAAATAAAGACGCCGCGCGAAACTCAGGCTAGGCTGGTGTAGACCAGTTCACGGTTAGCACATTACTGCAATGACCCCGATATCCCACAGATCTTCAAAAACATGAAAAGGTCCCACTTTGTACATTTTGAAATATCACTCATACAGCGATGGAGGTGTTATATAAATAGCCTTTTTTACCCCTTTTCAAAGAATACTTCCACCTGTGTATCATGGAGTGCACTGCTTGTGCATTAATGAATAATGATTACATAACTTTCATGAGCACGTATCCAGTATTTTCGTCTCCGTGTATATCAAAATTTGTTCTGCAATGACCTTTATCTGCTCATGCTCAGACTGCAACCGTGAACTGGCTTCTGTTGATAACGCCATCTTCGACGGCTTGGATCAAGTGTGGGGAAATTATAAAGGACCGTGCAGATTCTGGTTACAAGCATCTCCGCCTGGCTGCCGCCACTAAAACTTTAAGCATCTCCGTACGGCGGCCGCCAACTGGAAACTTTAAAGTTGCAACTTTAACAACCTATTTTTGGCGGGGGCCGGCTGGGCCAATTATAGACGTGCCGCCAGGCGGGGGGTGGATGGGCCGATTAAAGATTCCGTGGTAAACTCAGATCCCAGCCTGGCGCAAGCCGCTGGGCTAATCAGTGAAAATTAATTGCCCCAGCCAGGCTTCGGGCGGAATTGCAGCCTCGATCCGCCAATGCGTGAGGCGGTAGCCAGCTGGTATCGATATTTTTGACGCCTCGCCTTACCTGGTGTAGTGCCTGGTGTTGTTCCAGGTGTCGTTTCAGGTGTTGTAGCTTGCGTTGTCACAGGCGTTGTTGCAGGTGTTGTTCCGGGTGTCGTTCCTGGCGTTGTTGCAGGTGTTGTAGCTGGAGTGGTTCCAGGTGTTGTTCCTGGAGTTGTTCCTGAGGGAAAAAATGAAAAGTTATATGTATTGATATAGAACTAAATACCTATACTCAAGGTATGTGCGCTCAGTTCACTTGATTATCAGTTGCTTTTTGGCTTTGGAAATGACAAATGTTCAAACTTCTTTCAAAGGCACAGGCCACATGACATTTAGAGAACCCAACTCCTTTAAAGTAAAGTAATGTGTCTCTCTTTAAACCAAATAAAAATTGACCTTACCTGGTGTAGTGCCTGGTGTTGGTCCAGGTGTCGTTTCAGGTGTTGTAGCTTGCGTTGTCACAGGCGTTGTTGCAGGTGTTGTTCCGGGTGTCGTTCCTGGCGTTGTTGCAGGTGTTGTAGCTGGAGTGGTTCCAGGTGTTGTTCCTGGAGTTGTTCCTGAGGGAAAAAATGAAAAGTTATATGTATTGATATAGAACTAAATACCTATACTCAAGGTATGTGCGCTCAGTTCACTTGATTATCAGTTGCTTTTTGGCTTTGGAAATGACAAATGTTCAAACTTCTTTCAAAGGCACAGGCCACATGACATTTAGAGAACCCAACTCCTTTAAAGTAAAGTAATGTGTCTCTCTTTAAACCAACCTAAAAAATTGACCTTACCTGGTGTAGTGCCTGGTGTTGTTCCAGGTGTCGTTTCAGGTGTTGTAGCTTGCGTTGTCACAGGCGTTGTTGCAGGTGTTGTTCCGGGTGTCGTTCCTGGCGTTGTTGCAGGTGTTGTAGCTGGAGTGGTTCCAGGTGTTGTTCCTGGAGTTGTTCCTGAGGGAAAAAATGAAAAGTTATATGTATTGATATAGAACTAAATACCTATACTCAAGGTATGTGCGCTTAGTTCACTTGATTATCAGTTGCTTTTTGCTTTGGAAATGACAAATGTTCAAACTTCTTTTAAAGGCACAGGCCACATGACATTAGAGAACCCAACTCCTTTAAAGTAAAGTAATGTGTCTCTCTTTAAACCACTAAAAAAATTGACCTTACCTGGTGTTGTGCCTGGTGTTGTTCCAGGTGTCGTTTCAGGTGTTGTAGCTTGCGTTGTCACAGGCGTTGTTGCAGGTGTTGTTCCGGGTGTCGTTCCTGGCGTTGTTGCAGGTGTTGTAGCTGGAGTGGTTCCAGGTGTTGTTCCTGGAGTTGTTCCTGAGGGAAAAAATGAAAAGTTATATGTATTAATATAGAACTAAATACCTATACTCAAGGTATGTGCGCTCAGTTCACTTGATTATCAGTTGCTTTTTGGCTTTGGAAATGACAAATGTTCAAACTTCTTTAAAGGCACAGGCCACATGACATTCAGAGAACCCAACTCCTTTAAAGTAAAGTAATGTGTCTCTCTTTAAACCACCTAAAAAAATTGACCTTACCTGGTGTGGTGTAGTACCTGGTGTTGTGCCTGGTGTTGTTCCAGGTGTCGTTTCAGGTGTTGTAGCTTGCGTTGTCACAGGCGTTGTTGCAGGTGTTGTTCCGGGTGTCGTTCCTGGCGTTGTTGCAGGTGTTGTAGCTGGAGTGGTTCCAGGTGTTGTTCCTGGAGTTGTTCCTGAGGGAAAAAATGAAAAGTTATATGTATTAATATAGAACTAAATACCTATACTCAAGGTATGTGCGCTCAGTTCACTTGATTATCAGTTGCTTTTTGACTTTGGAAATGACAAATGTTCAAACTTCTTTCAAAGGCACAGGCCACATGACATTCAGAGAACCCAACTCCTTTAAAGTAAAGTAATGTGTCTCTCTTTAAACCACCTAAAAAAATGACCTTACCTGGTGTAGTGCCTGGTGTAGTACCTGGTGTTGTGCCTGGTGTTGTTCCAGGTGTCGTTTCAGGTGTTGTAGCTTGCGTTGTCACAGGCGTTGTTGCAGGTGTTGTTCCGGGTGTCGTTCCTGGCGTTGTTGCAGGTGTTGTAGCTGGAGTGGTTCCAGGTGTTGTTCCTGGAGTTGTTCCTGAGGGAAAAAATGAAAAGTTATATGTATTAATATAGAACTAAATACCTATACTCAAGGTATGTGCGCTCAGTTCACTTGATTATCAGTTGCTTTTTGGCTTTGGAAATGACAAATGTTCAAACTTCTTTCAAAGGCACAGGCCACATGACATTCAGAGAACCCAACTCCTTTAAAGTAAAGTAATGTGTCTCTCTTTAAACCACCTAAAAAAATTGACCTTACCTGGTGTAGTGCCTGGTGTAGTACCTGGTGTTGTGCCTGGTGTTGTTCCAGGTGTCGTTTCAGGTGTTGTAGCTTGCGTTGTCACAGGCGTTGTTGCAGGTGTTGTTCCGGGTGTCGTTCCTGGCGTTGTTGCAGGTGTTGTAGCTGGAGTGGTTCCAGGTGTTGTTCCTGGAGTTGTTCCTGAGGGAAAAAATGAAAAGTTATATGTATTAATATAGAACTAAATACCTATACTCAAGGTATGTGCGCTCAGTTCACTTGATTATCAGTTGCTTTTTGACTTTGGAAATGACAAATGTTCAAACTTCTTTTAAAGGCACAGGCCACATGACATTCAGAGAACCCAACTCCTTTAAAGTAAAGTAATGTGTCTCTCTTTAAACCACCTAAAAAAATGACCTTACCTGGTGTAGTGCCTGGTGTAGTACCTGGTGTTGTGCCTGGTGTTGTTCCAGGTGTCGTTTCAGGTGTTGTAGCTTGCGTTGTCACAGGCGTTGTTGCAGGTGTTGTTCCGGGTGTCGTTCCTGGCGTTGTTGCAGGTGTTGTAGCTGGAGTGGTTCCAGGTGTTGTTCCTGGAGTTGTTCCTGAGGGAAAAAATGAAAAGTTATATGTATTGATATAGAACTAAATACCTATACTCAAGGTATGTGCGCTTAGTTCACTTGATTATCAGTTGCTTTTTGGCTTTGGAAATGACAAATGTTCAAACTTCTTTTAAAGAAACAGGCCACATGACATTAGAGGACCCAACTCCTTTAAAGTAAAGTAATGTGTCTCTCTTCAAACCACCTAAAAAATTGACCTTACCTGGTGTAGTGCCTGGTGTAGTACCTGGTGTTGTGCCTGGTGTTGTTCCAGGTGTCGTTTCAGGTGTTGTAGCTTGCGTTGTCACAGGCGTTGTTGCAGGTGTTGTTCCGGGTGTCGTTCCTGGCGTTGTTGCAGGTGTTGTAGCTGGAGTGGTTCCAGGTGTTGTTCCTGGAGTTGTTCCTGAGGGAAAAAATGAAAAGTTATATGTATTAATATAGAACTAAATACCTATACTCAAGGTATGTGCGCTCAGTTCACTTGATTATCAGTTGCTTTTTGACTTTGGAAATGACAAATGTTCAAACTTCTTTTAAAGGCACAGGCCACATGACATTAGAGAACCCAACTCCTTTAAAGTAAAGTAATGTGTCTCTCTTTAAACCACCTAAAAAATTGACCTTACCTGGTGTAGTGCCTGGTGTAGTACCTGGTGTTGTGCCTGGTGTTGTTCCAGGTGTCGTTTCAGGTGTTGTAGCTTGCGTTGTCACAGGCGTTGTTGCAGGTGTTGTTCCGGTGTCGTTCCTGGCGTTGTTGCAGGTGTTGTAGCTGGAGTGGTTCCAGGTGTTGTTCCTGGAGTTGTTCCTGAGGGAAAAAATGAAAAGTTATATGTATTGATATAGAACTAAATACCTATACTCAAGGTATGTGCGCTCAGTTCACTTGATTATCAGTTGCTTTTTGGCTTTGGAAATGACAAATGTTCAAACTTCTTTTAAAGAAACAGGCCACATGACATTAGAGAACCCAACTCCTTTAAAGTAAAGTAATGTGTCTCTCTTCAAACCACCTAAAAAATTGACCTTACCTGGTGTAGTGCCTGGTGTAGTACCTGGTGTTGTGCCTGGTGTTGTTCCAGGTGTCGTTTCAGGTGTTGTAGCTTGCGTTGTCACAGGCGTTGTTGCAGGTGTTGTTCCGGGTGTCGTTCCTGGCGTTGTTGCAGGTGTTGTAGCTGGAGTGGTTCCAGGTGTTGTTCCTGGAGTTGTTCCTGAGGGAAAAAATGAAAAGTTATATGTATTAATATAGAACTAAATACCTATACTCAAGGTATGTGCGCTCAGTTCACTTGATTATCAGTTGCTTTTTGACTTTGGAAATGACAAATGTTCAAACTTCTTTTAAAGGCACAGGCCACATGACATTCAGAGAACCCAACTCCTTTAAAGTAAAGTAATGTGTCTCTCTTTAAACCACCTAAAAAAATGACCTTACCTGGTGTAGTGCCTGGTGTAGTACCTGGTGTTGTGCCTGGTGTTGTTCCAGGTGTCGTTTCAGGTGTTGTAGCTTGCGTTGTCACAGGCGTTGTTGCAGGTGTTGTTCCGGGTGTCGTTCCTGGCGTTGTTGCAGGTGTTGTAGCTGGAGTGGTTCCAGGTGTTGTTCCTGGAGTTGTTCCTGAGGGAAAAAATGAAAAGTTATATGTATTAATATAGAACTAAATACCTATACTCAAGGTATGTGCGCTCAGTTCACTTGATTATCAGTTGCTTTTTGGCTTTGGAAATGACAAATGTTCAAACTTCTTTTAAAGGCACAGGCCACATGACATTCAGAGAACCCAACTCCTTTAAAGTAAAGTAATGTGTCTCTCTTCAAACCACCTAAAAAAATTGACCTTACCTGGTGTAGTGCCTGGTGTAGTACCTGGTGTTGTGCCTGGTGTTGTTCCAGGTGTCGTTTCAGGTGTTGTAGCTTGCGTTGTCACAGGCGTTGTTGCAGGTGTTGTTCCGGGTGTCGTTCCTGGCGTTGTTGCAGGTGTTGTAGCTGGAGTGGTTCCAGGTGTTGTTCCTGGAGTTGTTCCTGAGGGAAAAAATGAAAAGTTATATGTATTGATATAGAACTAAATACCTATACTCAAGGTATGTGCGCTTAGTTCACTTGATTATCAGTTGCTTTTTGGCTTTGGAAATGACAAATGTTCAAACTTCTTTTAAAGAAACAGGCCACATGACATTAAGAGAACCCAACTCCTTTAAAGTAAAGTAATGTGTCTCTCTTCAAACCACCTAAAAAAATTGACCTTACCTGGTGTAGTGCCTGGTGTAGTACCTGGTGTTGTGCCTGGTGTTGTTCCAGGTGTCGTTTCAGGTGTTGTAGCTTGCGTTGTCACAGGCGTTGTTGCAGGTGTTGTTCCGGGTGTCGTTCCTGGCGTTGTTGCAGGTGTTGTAGCTGGAGTGGTTCCAGGTGTTGTTCCTGGAGTTGTTCCTGAGGGAAAAAATGAAAAGTTATATGTATTAATATAGAACAAAATACCTATACTCAAGGTATGTGCGCTCAGTTCACTTGATTATCAGTTGCTTTTTGACTTTGGAAATGACAAATGTTCAAACTTCTTTTAAAGGCACAGGCCACATGACATTCAGAGAACCCAACTCCTTTAAAGTAAAGTAATGTGTCTCTCTTTAAACCACCTAAAAAAATGACCTTACCTGGTGTAGTGCCTGGTGTAGTACCTGGTGTTGTGCCTGGTGTTGTTCCAGGTGTCGTTTCAGGTGTTGTAGCTTGCGTTGTCACAGGCGTTGTTGCAGGTGTTGTTCCGGGTGTCGTTCCTGGCGTTGTTGCAGGTGTTGTAGCTGGAGTGGTTCCAGGTGTTGTTCCTGGAGTTGTTCCTGAGGGAAAAAATGAAAAGTTATATGTATTAATATAGAACTAAATACCTATACTCAAGGTATGTGCGCTCAGTTCACTTGATTATCAGTTGCTTTTTGACTTTGGAAATGACAAATGTTCAAACTTCTTTTAAAGGCACAGGCCACATGACATTAGAGAACCCAACTCCTTTAAAGTAAAGTAATGTGTCTCTCTTCAAACCACCTAAAAAATTGACCTTACCTGGTGTAGTGCCTGGTGTAGTACCTGGTGTTGTGCCTGGTGTTGTTCCAGGTGTCGTTTCAGGTGTTGTAGCTTGCGTTGTCACAGGCGTTGTTGCAGGTGTTGTTCCGGGTGTCGTTCCTGGCGTTGTTGCAGGTGTTGTAGCTGGAGTGGTTCCAGGTGTTGTTCCTGGAGTTGTTCCTGAGGGAAAAAATGAAAAGTTATATGTATTGATATAGAACTAAATACCTATACTCAAGGTATGTGCGCTCAGTTCACTTGATTATCAGTTGCTTTTTGGCTTTGGAAATGACAAATGTTCAAACTTCTTTTAAAGAAACAGGCCACATGACATTAAGAGAACCCAACTCCTTTAAAGTAAAGTAATGTGTCTCTCTTCAAACCACCTAAAAAATTGACCTTACCTGGTGTAGTGCCTGGTGTAGTACCTGGTGTTGTGCCTGGTGTTGTTCCAGGTGTCGTTTCAGGTGTTGTAGCTTGCGTTGTCACAGGCGTTGTTGCAGGTGTTGTTCCGGGTGTCGTTCCTGGCGTTGTTGCAGGTGTTGTAGCTGGAGTGGTTCCAGGTGTTGTTCCTGGAGTTGTTCCTGAGGGAAAAAATGAAAAGTTATATGTATTAATATAGAACTAAATACCTATACTCAAGGTATGTGCGCTCAGTTCACTTGATTATCAGTTGCTTTTTGACTTTGGAAATGACAAATGTTCAAACTTCTTTTAAAGGCACAGGCCACATGACATTCAGAGAACCCAACTCCTTTAAAGTAAAGTAATGTGTCTCTCTTTAAACCACCTAAAAAATTGACCTTACCTGGTGTAGTGCCTGGTGTAGTACCTGGTGTTGTGCCTGGTGTTGTTCCAGGTGTCGTTTCAGGTGTTGTAGCTTGCGTTGTCACAGGCGTTGTTGCAGGTGTTGTTCCGGGTGTCGTTCCTGGCGTTGTTGCAGGTGTTGTAGCTGGAGTGGTTCCAGGTGTTGTTCCTGGAGTTGTTCCTGAGGGAAAAAATGAAAAGTTATATGTATTAATATAGAACTAAATACCTATACTCAAGGTATGTGCGCTCAGTTCACTTGATTATCAGTTGCTTTTTGGCTTTGGAAATGACAAATGTTCAAACTTCTTTTAAAGAACAGGCCACATGACATTAGAGAACCCAACTCCTTTAAAGTAAAGTAATGTGTCTCTCTTCAAACCACCTAAAAAATTGACCTTACCTGGTGTAGTGCCTGGTGTAGTACCTGGTGTTGTGCCTGGTGTTGTTCCAGGTGTCGTTTCAGGTGTTGTAGCTTGCGTTGTCACAGGCGTTGTTGCAGGTGTTGTTCCGGGTGTCGTTCCTGGCGTTGTTGCAGGTGTTGTAGCTGGAGTGGTTCCAGGTGTTGTTCCTGGAGTTGTTCCTGAGGGAAAAAATGAAAAGTTATATGTATTGATATAGAACTAAATACCTATACTCAAGGTATGTGCGCTTAGTTCACTTGATTATCAGTTGCTTTTTGCTTTGGAAATGACAAATGTTCAAACTTCTTTTAAAGAAACAGGCCACATGACATTCAGAGAACCCAACTCCTTTAAAGTAAAGTAATGTGTCTCTCTTCAAACCACCTAAAAAATTGACCTTACCTGGTGTAGTGCCTGGTGTAGTACCTGGTGTTGTGCCTGGTGTTGTTCCAGGTGTCGTTTCAGGTGTTGTAGCTTGCGTTGTCACAGGCGTTGTTGCAGGTGTTGTTCCGGGTGTCGTTCCTGGCGTTGTTGCAGGTGTTGTAGCTGGAGTGGTTCCAGGTGTTGTTCCTGGAGTTGTTCCTGAGGGAAAAAATGAAAAGTTATATGTATTAATATAGAACTAAATACCTATACTCAAGGTATGTGCGCTCAGTTCACTTGATTATCAGTTGCTTTTTGACTTTGGAAATGACAAATGTTCAAACTTCTTTAAAGCACAGGCCACATGACATTCAGAGAACCCAACTCCTTTAAAGTAAAGTAATGTGTCTCTCTTTAAACCACCTAAAAAATTGACCTTACCTGGTGTAGTGCCTGGTGTAGTACCTGGTGTTGTGCCTGGTGTTGTTCCAGGTGTCGTTTCAGGTGTTGTAGCTTGCGTTGTCACAGGCGTTGTTGCAGGTGTTGTTCCGGGTGTCGTTCCTGGCGTTGTTGCAGGTGTTGTAGCTGGAGTGGTTCCAGGTGTTGTTCCTGGAGTTGTTCCTGAGGGAAAAAATGAAAAGTTATATGTATTGATATAGAACTAAATACCTATACTCAAGGTATGTGCGCTCAGTTCACTTGATTATCAGTTGCTTTTTGATTTGGAAATGACAAATGTTCAAACTTCTTTCAAAGGCACAGGCCACATGACATTCAGAGAACCCAACTCCTTTAAAGTAAAGTAATGTGTCTCTCTTTAAACCACCTAAAAAAATGACCTTACCTGGTGTAGTGCCTGGTGTAGTACCTGGTGTTGTGCCTGGTGTTGTTCCAGGTGTCGTTTCAGGTGTTGTAGCTTGCGTTGTCACAGGCGTTGTTGCAGGTGTTGTTCCGGGTGTCGTTCCTGGCGTTGTTGCAGGTGTTGTAGCTGGAGTGGTTCCAGGTGTTGTTCCTGGAGTTGTTCCTGAGGGAAAAAATGAAAAGTTATATGTATTAATATAGAACTAAATACCTATACTCAAGGTATGTGCGCTCAGTTCACTTGATTATCAGTTGCTTTTTGACTTTGGAAATGACAAATGTTCAAACTTCTTTTAAAGGCACAGGCCACATGACATTCAGAGAACCCAACTCCTTTAAAGTAAAGTAATGTGTCTCTCTTTAAACCACCTAAAAAATTGACCTTACCTGGTGTAGTGCCTGGTGTAGTACCTGGTGTTGTGCCTGGTGTTGTTCCAGGTGTCGTTTCAGGTGTTGTAGCTTGCGTTGTCACAGGCGTTGTTGCAGGTGTTGTTCCGGGTGTCGTTCCTGGCGTTGTTGCAGGTGTTGTAGCTGGAGTGGTTCCAGGTGTTGTTCCTGGAGTTGTTCCTGAGGGAAAAAATGAAAAGTTATATGTATTAATATAGAACTAAATACCTATACTCAAGGTATGTGCGCTCAGTTCACTTGATTATCAGTTGCTTTTTGGCTTTGGAAATGACAAATGTTCAAACTTCTTTTAAAGAACAGGCCACATGACATTTAGAGAACCCAACTCCTTTAAAGTAAAGTAATGTGTCTCTCTTCAAACCACCTAAAAAATTGACCTTACCTGGTGTAGTGCCTGGTGTAGTACCTGGTGTTGTGCCTGGTGTTGTTCCAGGTGTCGTTTCAGGTGTTGTAGCTTGCGTTGTCACAGGCGTTGTTGCAGGTGTTGTTCCGGGTGTCGTTCCTGGCGTTGTTGCAGGTGTTGTAGCTGGAGTGGTTCCAGGTGTTGTTCCTGGAGTTGTTCCTGAGGGAAAAAATGAAAAGTTATATGTATTAATATAGAACTAAATACCTATACTCAAGGTATGTGCGCTCAGTTCACTTGATTATCAGTTGCTTTTTGACTTTGGAAATGACAAATGTTCAAACTTCTTTTAAAGAAACAGGCCACATGACATTAAGAGAACCCAACTCCTTTAAAGTAAAGTAATGTGTCTCTCTTAAACCACCTAAAAAATTGACCTTACCTGGTGTAGTGCCTGGTGTAGTACCTGGTGTTGTGCCTGGTGTTGTTCCAGGTGTCGTTTCAGGTGTTGTAGCTTGCGTTGTCACAGGCGTTGTTGCAGGTGTTGTTCCGGGTGTCGTTCCTGGCGTTGTTGCAGGTGTTGTAGCTGGAGTGGTTCCAGGTGTTGTTCCTGGAGTTGTTCCTGAGGGAAAAAATGAAAAGTTATATGTATTGATATAGAACTAAATACCTATACTCAAGGTATGTGCGCTCAGTTCACTTGATTATCAGTTGCTTTTTGGCTTTGGAAATGACAAATGTTCAAACTTCTTTTAAAGGCACAGGCCACATGACATTAGAGAACCCAACTCCTTTAAAGTAAAGTAATGTGTCTCTCTTTAAACCACCTAAAAAATTGACCTTACCTGGTGTAGTGCCTGGTGTAGTACCTGGTGTTGTGCCTGGTGTTGTTCCAGGTGTCGTTTCAGGTGTTGTAGCTTGCGTTGTCACAGGCGTTGTTGCAGGTGTTGTTCCGGGTGTCGTTCCTGGCGTTGTTGCAGGTGTTGTAGCTGGAGTGGTTCCAGGTGTTGTTCCTGGAGTTGTTCCTGAGGGAAAAAATGAAAAGTTATATGTATTAATATAGAACTAAATACCTATACTCAAGGTATGTGCGCTCAGTTCACTTGATTATCAGTTGCTTTTTGACTTTGGAAATGACAAATGTTCAAACTTCTTTTAAAGGCACAGGCCACATGACATTCAGAGAACCCAACTCCTTTAAAGTAAAGTAATGTGTCTCTCTTTAAACCACCTAAAAAAATTGACCTTACCTGGTGTAGTGCCTGGTGTAGTACCTGGTGTTGTGCCTGGTGTTGTTCCAGGTGTCGTTTCAGGTGTTGTAGCTTGCGTTGTCACAGGCGTTGTTGCAGGTGTTGTTCCGGGTGTCGTTCCTGGCGTTGTTGCAGGTGTTGTAGCTGGAGTGGTTCCAGGTGTTGTTCCTGGAGTTGTTCCTGAGGGAAAAAATGAAAAGTTATATGTATTAATATAGAACTAAATACCTATACTCAAGGTATGTGCGCTCAGTTCACTTGATTATCAGTTGCTTTTTGGCTTTGGAAATGACAAATGTTCAAACTTCTTTTAAAGAAACAGGCCACATGACATTTAGAGAACCCAACTCCTTTAAAGTAAAGTAATGTGTCTCTCTTCAAACCACCTAAAAAATTGACCTTACCTGGTGTAGTGCCTGGTGTAGTACCTGGTGTTGTGCCTGGTGTTGTTCCAGGTGTCGTTTCAGGTGTTGTAGCTTGCGTTGTCACAGGCGTTGTTGCAGGTGTTGTTCCGGGTGTCGTTCCTGGCGTTGTTGCAGGTGTTGTAGCTGGAGTGGTTCCAGGTGTTGTTCCTGGAGTTGTTCCTGAGGGAAAAAATGAAAAGTTATATGTATTGATATAGAACTAAATACCTATACTCAAGGTATGTGCGCTTAGTTCACTTGATTATCAGTTGCTTTTGGCTTTGGAAATGACAAATGTTCAAACTTCTTTAAAGAAACAGGCCACATGACATTAAGAGAACCCAACTCCTTTAAAGTAAAGTAATGTGTCTCTCTTAAACCACCTAAAAAATGACCTTACCTGGTGTAGTGCCTGGTGTAGTACCTGGTGTTGTGCCTGGTGTTGTTCCAGGTGTCGTTTCAGGTGTTGTAGCTTGCGTTGTCACAGGCGTTGTTGCAGGTGTTGTTCCGGGTGTCGTTCCTGGCGTTGTTGCAGGTGTTGTAGCTGGAGTGGTTCCAGGTGTTGTTCCTGGAGTTGTTCCTGAGGGAAAAAATGAAAAGTTATATGTATTGATATAGAACTAAATACCTATACTCAAGGTATGTGCGCTCAGTTCACTTGATTATCAGTTGCTTTTTGGCTTTGGAAATGACAAATGTTCAAACTTCTTTTAAAGCACAGGCCACATGACATTCAGAGAACCCAACTCCTTTAAAGTAAAGTAATGTGTCTCTCTTTAAACCACCTAAAAAATTGACCTTACCTGGTGTAGTGCCTGGTGTAGTACCTGGTGTTGTGCCTGGTGTTGTTCCAGGTGTCGTTTCAGGTGTTGTAGCTTGCGTTGTCACAGGCGTTGTTGCAGGTGTTGTTCCGGGTGTCGTTCCTGGCGTTGTTGCAGGTGTTGTAGCTGGAGTGGTTCCAGGTGTTGTTCCTGGAGTTGTTCCTGAGGGAAAAAATGAAAAGTTATATGTATTGATATAGAACTAAATACCTATACTCAAGGTATGTGCGCTCAGTTCACTTGATTATCAGTTGCTTTTTGCTTTGGAAATGACAAATGTTCAAACTTCTTTCAAAGGCACAGGCCACATGACATTCAGAGAACCCAACTCCTTTAAAGTAAAGTAATGTGTCTCTCTTTAAACCACCTAAAAAAATGACCTTACCTGGTGTAGTGCCTGGTGTAGTACCTGGTGTTGTGCCTGGTGTTGTTCCAGGTGTCGTTTCAGGTGTTGTAGCTTGCGTTGTCACAGGCGTTGTTGCAGGTGTTGTTCCGGGTGTCGTTCCTGGCGTTGTTGCAGGTGTTGTAGCTGGAGTGGTTCCAGGTGTTGTTCCTGGAGTTGTTCCTGAGGGAAAAAATGAAAAGTTATATGTATTAATATAGAACTAAATACCTATACTCAAGGTATGTGCGCTCAGTTCACTTGATTATCAGTTGCTTTTTGACTTTGGAAATGACAAATGTTCAAACTTCTTTAAAGGCACAGGCCACATGACATTCAGAGAACCCAACTCCTTTAAAGTAAAGTAATGTGTCTCTCTTTAAACCACCTAAAAAAATGACCTTACCTGGTGTAGTGCCTGGTGTAGTACCTGGTGTTGTGCCTGGTGTTGTTCCAGGTGTCGTTTCAGGTGTTGTAGCTTGCGTTGTCACAGGCGTTGTTGCAGGTGTTGTTCCGGGTGTCGTTCCTGGCGTTGTTGCAGGTGTTGTAGCTGGAGTGGTTCCAGGTGTTGTTCCTGGAGTTGTTCCTGAGGGAAAAAATGAAAAGTTATATGTATTAATATAGAACTAAATACCTATACTCAAGGTATGTGCGCTCAGTTCACTTGATTATCAGTTGCTTTTTGGCTTTGGAAATGACAAATGTTCAAACTTCTTTTAAAGAAACAGGCCACATGACATTTAGAGAACCCAACTCCTTTAAAGTAAAGTAATGTGTCTCTCTTCAAACCACCTAAAAAATTGACCTTACCTGGTGTAGTGCCTGGTGTAGTACCTGGTGTTGTGCCTGGTGTTGTTCCAGGTGTCGTTTCAGGTGTTGTAGCTTGCGTTGTCACAGGCGTTGTTGCAGGTGTTGTTCCGGGTGTCGTTCCTGGCGTTGTTGCAGGTGTTGTAGCTGGAGTGGTTCCAGGTGTTGTTCCTGGAGTTGTTCCTGAGGGAAAAAATGAAAAGTTATGTGTATTGATATAGAACTAAATACCTATACTCAAGGTATGTGCGCTCAGTTCACTTGATTATCAGTTGCTTTTTGGCTTTGGAAATGACAAATGTTCAAACTTCTTTTAAAGGCACAGGCCACATGACATTCAGAGAACCCAACTCCTTTAAAGTAAAGTAATGTGTCTCTCTTCAAACCACCTAAAAAATTGACCTTACCTGGTGTAGTGCCTGGTGTAGTACCTGGTGTTGTGCCTGGTGTTGTTCCAGGTGTCGTTTCAGGTGTTGTAGCTTGCGTTGTCACAGGCGTTGTTGCAGGTGTTGTTCCGGGTGTCGTTCCTGGCGTTGTTGCAGGTGTTGTAGCTGGAGTGGTTCCAGGTGTTGTTCCTGGAGTTGTTCCTGAGGGAAAAAATGAAAAGTTATATGTATTAATATAGAACTAAATACCTATACTCAAGGTATGTGCGCTCAGTTCACTTGATTATCAGTTGCTTTTGGCTTTGGAAATGACAAATGTTCAAACTTCTTTTAAAGACAGGCCACATGACATTCAGAGAACCCAACTCCTTTAAAGTAAAGTAATGTGTCTCTCTTCAAACCACCTAAAAAATTGACCTTACCTGGTGTAGTGCCTGGTGTAGTACCTGGTGTTGTGCCTGGTGTTGTTCCAGGTGTCGTTTCAGGTGTTGTAGCTTGCGTTGTCACAGGCGTTGTTGCAGGTGTTGTTCCGGGTGTCGTTCCTGGCGTTGTTGCAGGTGTTGTAGCTGGAGTGGTTCCAGGTGTTGTTCCTGGAGTTGTTCCTGAGGGAAAAAATGAAAAGTTATATGTATTAATATAGAACAAAATACCTATACTCAAGGTATGTGCGCTCAGTTCACTTGATTATCAGTTGCTTTTTGACTTTGGAAATGACAAATGTTCAAACTTCTTTTAAAGGCACAGGCCACATGACATTCAGAGAACCCAACTCCTTTAAAGTAAAGTAATGTGTCTCTCTTTAAACCACCTAAAAAAATGACCTTACCTGGTGTAGTGCCTGGTGTAGTACCTGGTGTTGTGCCTGGTGTTGTTCCAGGTGTCGTTTCAGGTGTTGTAGCTTGCGTTGTCACAGGCGTTGTTGCAGGTGTTGTTCCGGGTGTCGTTCCTGGCGTTGTTGCAGGTGTTGTAGCTGGAGTGGTTCCAGGTGTTGTTCCTGGAGTTGTTCCTGAGGGAAAAAATGAAAAGTTATATGTATTAATATAGAACTAAATACCTATACTCAAGGTATGTGCGCTCAGTTCACTTGATTATCAGTTGCTTTTTGCTTTGGAAATGACAAATGTTCAAACTTCTTTTAAAGAAACAGGCCACATGACATTAGAGAACCCAACTCCTTTAAAGTAAAGTAATGTGTCTCTCTTCAAACCACCTAAAAAATTGACCTTACCTGGTGTAGTGCCTGGTGTAGTACCTGGTGTTGTGCCTGGTGTTGTTCCAGGTGTCGTTTCAGGTGTTGTAGCTTGCGTTGTCACAGGCGTTGTTGCAGGTGTTGTTCCGGGTGTCGTTCCTGGCGTTGTTGCAGGTGTTGTAGCTGGAGTGGTTCCAGGTGTTGTTCCTGGAGTTGTTCCTGAGGGAAAAAATGAAAAGTTATATGTATTGATATAGAACTAAATACCTATACTCAAGGTATGTGCGCTCAGTTCACTTGATTATCAGTTGCTTTTTGGCTTTGGAAATGACAAATGTTCAAACTTCTTTAAAGGCACAGGCCACATGACATTCAGAGAACCCAACTCCTTTAAAGTAAAGTAATGTGTCTCTCTTCAAACCACCTAAAAAATTGACCTTACCTGGTGTAGTGCCTGGTGTAGTACCTGGTGTTGTGCCTGGTGTTGTTCCAGGTGTCGTTTCAGGTGTTGTAGCTTGCGTTGTCACAGGCGTTGTTGCAGGTGTTGTTCCGGGTGTCGTTCCTGGCGTTGTTGCAGGTGTTGTAGCTGGAGTGGTTCCAGGTGTTGTTCCTGGAGTTGTTCCTGAGGGAAAAAATGAAAAGTTATATGTATTAATATAGAACTAAATACCTATACTCAAGGTATGTGCGCTCAGTTCACTTGATTATCAGTTGCTTTTGGACTTTGGAAATGACAAATGTTCAAACTTCTTTTAAAGACAGGCCACATGACATTAGAGAACCCAACTCCTTTAAAGTAAAGTAATGTGTCTCTCTTCAAACCACCTAAAAAATTGACCTTACCTGGTGTAGTGCCTGGTGTAGTACCTGGTGTTGTGCCTGGTGTTGTTCCAGGTGTCGTTTCAGGTGTTGTAGCTTGCGTTGTCACAGGCGTTGTTGCAGGTGTTGTTCCGGGTGTCGTTCCTGGCGTTGTTGCAGGTGTTGTAGCTGGAGTGGTTCCAGGTGTTGTTCCTGGAGTTGTTCCTGAGGGAAAAAATGAAAAGTTATATGTATTAATATAGAACAAAATACCTATACTCAAGGTATGTGCGCTCAGTTCACTTGATTATCAGTTGCTTTTTGACTTTGGAAATGACAAATGTTCAAACTTCTTTTAAAGGCACAGGCCACATGACATTCAGAGAACCCAACTCCTTTAAAGTAAAGTAATGTGTCTCTCTTTAAACCACCTAAAAAAATGACCTTACCTGGTGTAGTGCCTGGTGTAGTACCTGGTGTTGTGCCTGGTGTTGTTCCAGGTGTCGTTTCAGGTGTTGTAGCTTGCGTTGTCACAGGCGTTGTTGCAGGTGTTGTTCCGGGTGTCGTTCCTGGCGTTGTTGCAGGTGTTGTAGCTGGAGTGGTTCCAGGTGTTGTTCCTGGAGTTGTTCCTGAGGGAAAAAATGAAAAGTTATATGTATTAATATAGAACTAAATACCTATACTCAAGGTATGTGCGCTCAGTTCACTTGATTATCAGTTGCTTTTTGACTTTGGAAATGACAAATGTTCAAACTTCTTTAAAGGCACAGGCCACATGACATTTAGAGAACCCAACTCCTTTAAAGTAAAGTAATGTGTCTCTCTTCAAACCACCTAAAAAATTGACCTTACCTGGTGTAGTGCCTGGTGTAGTACCTGGTGTTGTGCCTGGTGTTGTTCCAGGTGTCGTTTCAGGTGTTGTAGCTTGCGTTGTCACAGGCGTTGTTGCAGGTGTTGTTCCGGGTGTCGTTCCTGGCGTTGTTGCAGGTGTTGTAGCTGGAGTGGTTCCAGGTGTTGTTCCTGGAGTTGTTCCTGAGGGAAAAAATGAAAAGTTATATGTATTGATATAGAACTAAATACCTATACTCAAGGTATGTGCGCTCAGTTCACTTGATTATCAGTTGCTTTTTGGCTTTGGAAATGACAAATGTTCAAACTTCTTTTAAAGAAACAGGCCACATGACATTCAGAGAACCCAACTCCTTTAAAGTAAAGTAATGTGTCTCTCTTCAAACCACCTAAAAAATTGACCTTACCTGGTGTAGTGCCTGGTGTAGTACCTGGTGTTGTGCCTGGTGTTGTTCCAGGTGTCGTTTCAGGTGTTGTAGCTTGCGTTGTCACAGGCGTTGTTGCAGGTGTTGTTCCGGGTGTCGTTCCTGGCGTTGTTGCAGGTGTTGTAGCTGGAGTGGTTCCAGGTGTTGTTCCTGGAGTTGTTCCTGAGGGAAAAAATGAAAAGTTATATGTATTAATATAGAACTAAATACCTATACTCAAGGTATGTGCGCTCAGTTCACTTGATTATCAGTTGCTTTTTGACTTTGGAAATGACAAATGTTCAAACTTCTTTTAAAGGCACAGGCCACATGACATTCAGAGAACCCAACTCCTTTAAAGTAAAGTAATGTGTCTCTCTTTAAACCACCTAAAAAAATGACCTTACCTGGTGTAGTGCCTGGTGTAGTACCTGGTGTTGTGCCTGGTGTTGTTCCAGGTGTCGTTTCAGGTGTTGTAGCTTGCGTTGTCACAGGCGTTGTTGCAGGTGTTGTTCCGGGTGTCGTTCCTGGCGTTGTTGCAGGTGTTGTAGCTGGAGTGGTTCCAGGTGTTGTTCCTGGAGTTGTTCCTGAGGGAAAAAATGAAAAGTTATATGTATTAATATAGAACTAAATACCTATACTCAAGGTATGTGCGCTCAGTTCACTTGATTATCAGTTGCTTTTTGGCTTTGGAAATGACAAATGTTCAAACTTCTTTTAAAGAAACAGGCCACATGACATTTAGAGAACCCAACTCCTTTAAAGTAAAGTAATGTGTCTCTCTTCAAACCACCTAAAAAATTGACCTTACCTGGTGTAGTGCCTGGTGTAGTACCTGGTGTTGTGCCTGGTGTTGTTCCAGGTGTCGTTTC
Source organism: Strongylocentrotus purpuratus (assembly GCF_000002235.5). NCBI lineage: Eukaryota > Metazoa > Echinodermata > Echinoidea > Camarodonta > Strongylocentrotidae > Strongylocentrotus > Strongylocentrotus purpuratus. The sequence goes on along the minus strand of NW_022145238.1, from coordinate 19,516 downwards.
AGGTGTTGTAGCTTGCGTTGTCACAGGCGTTGTTGCAGGTGTTGTTCCGGGTGTCGTTCCTGGCGTTGTTGCAGGTGTTGTAGCTGGAGTGGTTCCAGGTGTTGTTCCTGGAGTTGTTCCTGAGGGAAAAAATGAAAAGTTATATGTATTGATATAGAACTAAATACCTATACTCAAGGTATGTGCGCTCAGTTCACTTGATTATCAGTTGCTTTTTGGCTTTGGAAATGACAAATGTTCAAACTTCTTTTAAAGAAACAGGCCACATGACATTCAGAGAACCCAACTCCTTTAAAGTAAAGTAATGTGTCTCTCTTCAAACCACCTAAAAAATTGACCTTACCTGGTGTAGTGCCTGGTGTAGTACCTGGTGTTGTGCCTGGTGTTGTTCCAGGTGTCGTTTCAGGTGTTGTAGCTTGCGTTGTCACAGGCGTTGTTGCAGGTGTTGTTCCGGGTGTCGTTCCTGGCGTTGTTGCAGGTGTTGTAGCTGGAGTGGTTCCAGGTGTTGTTCCTGGAGTTGTTCCTGAGGGAAAAAATGAAAAGTTATATGTATTGATATAGAACTAAATACCTATACTCAAGGTATGTGCGCTCAGTTCACTTGATTATCAGTTGCTTTTTGGCTTTGGAAATGACAAATGTTCAAACTTCTTTTAAAGAAGGCCACATGACATTCAGAGAACCCAACTCCTTTAAAGTAAAGTAATGTGTCTCTCTTCAAACCACCTAAAAAATGACCTTACCTGGTGTAGTGCCTGGTGTAGTACCTGGTGTTGTGCCTGGTGTTGTTCCAGGTGTCGTTTCAGGTGTTGTAGCTTGCGTTGTCACAGGCGTTGTTGCAGGTGTTGTTCCGGGTGTCGTTCCTGGCGTTGTTGCAGGTGTTGTAGCTGGAGTGGTTCCAGGTGTTGTTCCTGGAGTTGTTCCTGAGGGAAAAAATGAAAAGTTATATGTATTAATATAGAACTAAATACCTATACTCAAGGTATGTGCGCTCAGTTCACTTGATTATCAGTTGCTTTTTGACTTTGGAAATGACAAATGTTCAAACTTCTTTTAAAGGCACAGGCCACATGACATTCAGAGAACCCAACTCCTTTAAAGTAAAGTAATGTGTCTCTCTTTAAACCACCTAAAAAAATGACCTTACCTGGTGTAGTGCCTGGTGTAGTACCTGGTGTTGTGCCTGGTGTTGTTCCAGGTGTCGTTTCAGGTGTTGTAGCTTGCGTTGTCACAGGCGTTGTTGCAGGTGTTGTTCCGGGTGTCGTTCCTGGCGTTGTTGCAGGTGTTGTAGCTGGAGTGGTTCCAGGTGTTGTTCCTGGAGTTGTTCCTGAGGGAAAAAATGAAAAGTTATATGTATTAATATAGAACTAAATACCTATACTCAAGGTATGTGCGCTCAGTTCACTTGATTATCAGTTGCTTTTTGGCTTTGGAAATGACAAATGTTCAAACTTCTTTTAAAGAAACAGGCCACATGACATTCAGAGAACCCAACTCCTTTAAAGTAAAGTAATGTGTCTCTCTTTAAACCACCTAAAAAATTGACCTTACCTGGTGTAGTGCCTGGTGTAGTACCTGGTGTTGTGCCTGGTGTTGTTCCAGGTGTCGTTTCAGGTGTTGTAGCTTGCGTTGTCACAGGCGTTGTTGCAGGTGTTGTTCCGGGTGTCGTTCCTGGCGTTGTTGCAGGTGTTGTAGCTGGAGTGGTTCCAGGTGTTGTTCCTGGAGTTGTTCCTGAGGGAAAAAATGAAAAGTTATATGTATTAATATAGAACTAAATACCTATACTCAAGGTATGTGCGCTCAGTTCACTTGATTATCAGTTGCTTTTTGACTTTGGAAATGACAAATGTTCAAACTTCTTTTAAAGGCACAGGCCACATGACATTCAGAGAACCCAACTCCTTTAAAGTAAAGTAATGTGTCTCTCTTTAAACCACCTAAAAAATTGACCTTACCTGGTGTAGTGCCTGGTGTAGTACCTGGTGTTGTGCCTGGTGTTGTTCCAGGTGTCGTTTCAGGTGTTGTAGCTTGCGTTGTCACAGGCGTTGTTGCAGGTGTTGTTCCGGGTGTCGTTCCTGGCGTTGTTGCAGGTGTTGTAGCTGGAGTGGTTCCAGGTGTTGTTCCTGGAGTTGTTCCTGAGGGAAAAAATGAAAAGTTATATGTATTAATATAGAACTAAATACCTATACTCAAGGTATGTGCGCTCAGTTCACTTGATTATCAGTTGCTTTTTGGCTTTGGAAATGACAAATGTTCAAACTTCTTTTAAAGAAACAGGCCACATGACATTTAGAGAACCCAACTCCTTTAAAGTAAAGTAATGTGTCTCTCTTCAAACCACCTAAAAAATTGACCTTACCTGGTGTAGTGCCTGGTGTAGTACCTGGTGTTGTGCCTGGTGTTGTTCCAGGTGTCGTTTCAGGTGTTGTAGCTTGCGTTGTCACAGGCGTTGTTGCAGGTGTTGTTCCGGGTGTCGTTCCTGGCGTTGTTGCAGGTGTTGTAGCTGGAGTGGTTCCAGGTGTTGTTCCTGGAGTTGTTCCTGAGGGAAAAAATGAAAAGTTATATGTATTAATATAGAACTAAATACCTATACTCAAGGTATGTGCGCTCAGTTCACTTGATTATCAGTTGCTTTTTGGCTTTGGAAATGACAAATGTTCAAACTTCTTTTAAAGAAACAGGCCACATGACATTAAGAGAACCCAACTCCTTTAAAGTAAAGTAATGTGTCTCTCTTCAAACCACCTAAAAAATTGACCTTACCTGGTGTAGTGCCTGGTGTAGTACCTGGTGTTGTGCCTGGTGTTGTTCCAGGTGTCGTTTCAGGTGTTGTAGCTTGCGTTGTCACAGGCGTTGTTGCAGGTGTTGTTCCGGGTGTCGTTCCTGGCGTTGTTGCAGGTGTTGTAGCTGGAGTGGTTCCAGGTGTTGTTCCTGGAGTTGTTCCTGAGGGAAAAAATGAAAAGTTATATGTATTAATATAGAACTAAATACCTATACTCAAGGTATGTGCGCTCAGTTCACTTGATTATCAGTTGCTTTTTGGCTTTGGAAATGACAAATGTTCAAACTTCTTTTAAAGACAGGCCACATGACATTAAGAGAACCCAACTCCTTTAAAGTAAAGTAATGTGTCTCTCTTCAAACCACCTAAAAAATTGACCTTACCTGGTGTAGTGCCTGGTGTAGTACCTGGTGTTGTGCCTGGTGTTGTTCCAGGTGTCGTTTCAGGTGTTGTAGCTTGCGTTGTCACAGGCGTTGTTGCAGGTGTTGTTCCGGGTGTCGTTCCTGGCGTTGTTGCAGGTGTTGTAGCTGGAGTGGTTCCAGGTGTTGTTCCTGGAGTTGTTCCTGAGGGAAAAAATGAAAAGTTATATGTATTAATATAGAACTAAATACCTATACTCAAGGTATGTGCGCTCAGTTCACTTGATTATCAGTTGCTTTTTGACTTTGGAAATGACAAATGTTCAAACTTCTTTTAAAGGCACAGGCCACATGACATTCAGAGAACCCAACTCCTTTAAAGTAAAGTAATGTGTCTCTCTTTAAACCACCTAAAAAATGACCTTACCTGGTGTAGTGCCTGGTGTAGTACCTGGTGTTGTGCCTGGTGTTGTTCCAGGTGTCGTTTCAGGTGTTGTAGCTTGCGTTGTCACAGGCGTTGTTGCAGGTGTTGTTCCGGGTGTCGTTCCTGGCGTTGTTGCAGGTGTTGTAGCTGGAGTGGTTCCAGGTGTTGTTCCTGGAGTTGTTCCTGAGGGAAAAAATGAAAAGTTATATGTATTAATATAGAACTAAATACCTATACTCAAGGTATGTGCGCTCAGTTCACTTGATTATCAGTTGCTTTTTGGCTTTGGAAATGACAAATGTTCAAACTTCTTTTAAAGGCACAGGCCACATGACATTCAGAGAACCCAACTCCTTTAAAGTAAAGTAATGTGTCTCTCTTTAAACCACCTAAAAAATTGACCTTACCTGGTGTAGTGCCTGGTGTAGTACCTGGTGTTGTGCCTGGTGTTGTTCCAGGTGTCGTTTCAGGTGTTGTAGCTTGCGTTGTCACAGGCGTTGTTGCAGGTGTTGTTCCGGGTGTCGTTCCTGGCGTTGTTGCAGGTGTTGTAGCTGGAGTGGTTCCAGGTGTTGTTCCTGGAGTTGTTCCTGAGGGAAAAAATGAAAAGTTATATGTATTGATATAGAACTAAATACCTATACTCAAGGTATGTGCGCTCAGTTCACTTGATTATCAGTTGCTTTTTGGCTTTGGAAATGACAAATGTTCAAACTTCTTTTAAAGACAGCCACATGACATTTAGAGAACCCAACTCCTTTAAAGTAAAGTAATGTGTCTCTCTTCAAACCACCTAAAAAATTGACCTTACCTGGTGTAGTGCCTGGTGTAGTACCTGGTGTTGTGCCTGGTGTTGTTCCAGGTGTCGTTTCAGGTGTTGTAGCTTGCGTTGTCACAGGCGTTGTTGCAGGTGTTGTTCCGGGTGTCGTTCCTGGCGTTGTTGCAGGTGTTGTAGCTGGAGTGGTTCCAGGTGTTGTTCCTGGAGTTGTTCCTGAGGGAAAAAATGAAAAGTTATATGTATTAATATAGAACTAAATACCTATACTCAAGGTATGTGCGCTCAGTTCACTTGATTATCAGTTGCTTTTTGACTTTGGAAATGACAAATGTTCAAACTTCTTTTAAAGGCACAGGCCACATGACATTCAGAGAACCCAACTCCTTTAAAGTAAAGTAATGTGTCTCTCTTTAAACCACCTAAAAAAATGACCTTACCTGGTGTAGTGCCTGGTGTAGTACCTGGTGTTGTGCCTGGTGTTGTTCCAGGTGTCGTTTCAGGTGTTGTAGCTTGCGTTGTCACAGGCGTTGTTGCAGGTGTTGTTCCGGGTGTCGTTCCTGGCGTTGTTGCAGGTGTTGTAGCTGGAGTGGTTCCAGGTGTTGTTCCTGGAGTTGTTCCTGAGGGAAAAAATGAAAAGTTATATGTATTAATATAGAACAAATACCTATACTCAAGGTATGTGCGCTCAGTTCACTTGATTATCAGTTGCTTTTTGGCTTTGGAAATGACAAATGTTCAAACTTCTTTAAAGAAACAGGCCACATGACATTTAGAGAACCCAACTCCTTTAAAGTAAAGTAATGTGTCTCTCTTTAAACCACCTAAAAAATTGACCTTACCTGGTGTAGTGCCTGGTGTAGTACCTGGTGTTGTGCCTGGTGTTGTTCCAGGTGTCGTTTCAGGTGTTGTAGCTTGCGTTGTCACAGGCGTTGTTGCAGGTGTTGTTCCGGGTGTCGTTCCTGGCGTTGTTGCAGGTGTTGTAGCTGGAGTGGTTCCAGGTGTTGTTCCTGGAGTTGTTCCTGAGGGAAAAAATGAAAAGTTATATGTATTAATATAGAACTAAATACCTATACTCAAGGTATGTGCGCTCAGTTCACTTGATTATCAGTTGCTTTTTGGCTTTGGAAATGACAAATGTTCAAACTTCTTTTAAAGAAACAGGCCACATGACATTAAGAGAACCCAACTCCTTTAAAGTAAAGTAATGTGTCTCTCTTTAAACCACCTAAAAAATTGACCTTACCTGGTGTAGTGCCTGGTGTAGTACCTGGTGTTGTGCCTGGTGTTGTTCCAGGTGTCGTTTCAGGTGTTGTAGCTTGCGTTGTCACAGGCGTTGTTGCAGGTGTTGTTCCGGGTGTCGTTCCTGGCGTTGTTGCAGGTGTTGTAGCTGGAGTGGTTCCAGGTGTTGTTCCTGGAGTTGTTCCTGAGGGAAAAAATGAAAAGTTATATGTATTAATATAGAACTAAATACCTATACTCAAGGTATGTGCGCTCAGTTCACTTGATTATCAGTTGCTTTTTGACTTTGGAAATGACAAATGTTCAAACTTCTTTTAAAGGCACAGGCCACATGACATTCAGAGAACCCAACTCCTTTAAAGTAAAGTAATGTGTCTCTCTTTAAACCACCTAAAAAAATGACCTTACCTGGTGTAGTGCCTGGTGTAGTACCTGGTGTTGTGCCTGGTGTTGTTCCAGGTGTCGTTTCAGGTGTTGTAGCTTGCGTTGTCACAGGCGTTGTTGCAGGTGTTGTTCCGGGTGTCGTTCCTGGCGTTGTTGCAGGTGTTGTAGCTGGAGTGGTTCCAGGTGTTGTTCCTGGAGTTGTTCCTGAGGGAAAAAATGAAAAGTTATATGTATTAATATAGAACTAAATACCTATACTCAAGGTATGTGCGCTCAGTTCACTTGATTATCAGTTGCTTTTTGGCTTTGGAAATGACAAATGTTCAAACTTCTTTTAAAGAAACAGGCCACATGACATTCAGAGAACCCAACTCCTTTAAAGTAAAGTAATGTGTCTCTCTTTAAACCACCTAAAAAATTGACCTTACCTGGTGTAGTGCCTGGTGTAGTACCTGGTGTTGTGCCTGGTGTTGTTCCAGGTGTCGTTTCAGGTGTTGTAGCTTGCGTTGTCACAGGCGTTGTTGCAGGTGTTGTTCCGGGTGTCGTTCCTGGCGTTGTTGCAGGTGTTGTAGCTGGAGTGGTTCCAGGTGTTGTTCCTGGAGTTGTTCCTGAGGGAAAAAATGAAAAGTTATATGTATTGATATAGAACTAAATACCTATACTCAAGGTATGTGCGCTCAGTTCACTTGATTATCAGTTGCTTTTTGGCTTTGGAAATGACAAATGTTCAAACTTCTTTTAAAGAAACAGGCCACATGACATTCAGAGAACCCAACTCCTTTAAAGTAAAGTAATGTGTCTCTCTTTAAACCACCTAAAAAATTGACCTTACCTGGTGTAGTGCCTGGTGTAGTACCTGGTGTTGTGCCTGGTGTTGTTCCAGGTGTCGTTTCAGGTGTTGTAGCTTGCGTTGTCACAGGCGTTGTTGCAGGTGTTGTTCCGGGTGTCGTTCCTGGCGTTGTTGCAGGTGTTGTAGCTGGAGTGGTTCCAGGTGTTGTTCCTGGAGTTGTTCCTGAGGGAAAAAATGAAAAGTTATATGTATTGATATAGAACTAAATACCTATACTCAAGGTATGTGCGCTCAGTTCACTTGATTATCAGTTGCTTTTTGGCTTTGGAAATGACAAATGTTCAAACTTCTTTTAAAACACAGGCCACATGACATTAAGAGAACCCAACTCCTTTAAAGTAAAGTAATGTGTCTCTCTTCAAACCACCTAAAAAATTGACCTTACCTGGTGTAGTGCCTGGTGTAGTACCTGGTGTTGTGCCTGGTGTTGTTCCAGGTGTCGTTTCAGGTGTTGTAGCTTGCGTTGTCACAGGCGTTGTTGCAGGTGTTGTTCCGGGTGTCGTTCCTGGCGTTGTTGCAGGTGTTGTAGCTGGAGTGGTTCCAGGTGTTGTTCCTGGAGTTGTTCCTGAGGGAAAAAATGAAAAGTTATATGTATTAATATAGAACTAAATACCTATACTCAAGGTATGTGCGCTCAGTTCACTTGATTATCAGTTGCTTTTTGACTTTGGAAATGACAAATGTTCAAACTTCTTTTAAAGGCACAGGCCACATGACATTCAGAGAACCCAACTCCTTTAAAGTAAAGTAATGTGTCTCTCTTTAAACCACCTAAAAAAATGACCTTACCTGGTGTAGTGCCTGGTGTAGTACCTGGTGTTGTGCCTGGTGTTGTTCCAGGTGTCGTTTCAGGTGTTGTAGCTTGCGTTGTCACAGGCGTTGTTGCAGGTGTTGTTCCGGGTGTCGTTCCTGGCGTTGTTGCAGGTGTTGTAGCTGGAGTGGTTCCAGGTGTTGTTCCTGGAGTTGTTCCTGAGGGAAAAAATGAAAAGTTATATGTATTGATATAGAACTAAATACCTATACTCAAGGTATGTGCGCTCAGTTCACTTGATTATCAGTTGCTTTTTGGCTTTGGAAATGACAAATGTTCAAACTTCTTTTAAAGAAACAGGCCACATGACATTCAGAGAACCCAACTCCTTTAAAGTAAAGTAATGTGTCTCTCTTTAAACCACCTAAAAAATTGACCTTACCTGGTGTAGTGCCTGGTGTAGTACCTGGTGTTGTGCCTGGTGTTGTTCCAGGTGTCGTTTCAGGTGTTGTAGCTTGCGTTGTCACAGGCGTTGTTGCAGGTGTTGTTCCGGGTGTCGTTCCTGGCGTTGTTGCAGGTGTTGTAGCTGGAGTGGTTCCAGGTGTTGTTCCTGGAGTTGTTCCTGAGGGAAAAAATGAAAAGTTATATGTATTAATATAGAACTAAATACCTATACTCAAGGTATGTGCGCTCAGTTCACTTGATTATCAGTTGCTTTTTGACTTTGGAAATGACAAATGTTCAAACTTCTTTTAAAGGCACAGGCCACATGACATTCAGAGAACCCAACTCCTTTAAAGTAAAGTAATGTGTCTCTCTTTAAACCACCTAAAAAAATGACCTTACCTGGTGTAGTGCCTGGTGTAGTACCTGGTGTTGTGCCTGGTGTTGTTCCAGGTGTCGTTTCAGGTGTTGTAGCTTGCGTTGTCACAGGCGTTGTTGCAGGTGTTCCGGTGTGTTCCTGCGTTGTTGCAGGTGTGTCGGGTGTCGTTCCTGGCGTTGTTGCAGGTGTTGTAGCTGGAGTGGTTCCAGGTGTTGTTCCTGGAGTTGTTCCTGAGGGAAAAAATGAAAAGTTATATGTATTGATATAGAACTAAATACCTATACTCAAGGTATGTGCGCTCAGTTCACTTGATTATCAGTTGCTTTTTGCTTTGGAAATGACAAATGTTCAAACTTCTTTTAAAGAACAGGCCACATGACATTCAGAGAACCCAACTCCTTTAAAGTAAAGTAATGTGTCTCTCTTCAAAACCTAAAAAATTGACCTTACCTGGTGTAGTGCCTGGTGTAGTACCTGGTGTTGTGCCTGGTGTTGTTCCAGGTGTCGTTTCAGGTGTTGTAGCTTGCGTTGTCACAGGCGTTGTTGCAGGTGTTGTTCCGGGTGTCGTTCCTGGCGTTGTTGCAGGTGTTGTAGCTGGAGTGGTTCCAGGTGTTGTTCCTGGAGTTGTTCCTGAGGGAAAAAATGAAAAGTTATATGTATTAATATAGAACTAAATACCTATACTCAAGGTATGTGCGCTCAGTTCACTTGATTATCAGTTGCTTTTTGGCTTTGGAAATGACAAATGTTCAAACTTCTTTAAAGGCACAGGCCACATGACATTCAGAGAACCCAACTCTTTAAAGTAAAGTAATGTGTCTCTCTTTAAACCACCTAAAAAAATGACCTTACCTGGTGTAGTGCCTGGTGTAGTACCTGGTGTTGTGCCTGGTGTTGTTCCAGGTGTCGTTTCAGGTGTTGTAGCTTGCGTTGTCACAGGCGTTGTTGCAGGTGTTGTTCCGGGTGTCGTTCCTGGCGTTGTTGCAGGTGTTGTAGCTGGAGTGGTTCCAGGTGTTGTTCCTGGAGTTGTTCCTGAGGGAAAAAATGAAAAGTTATATGTATTAATATAGAACTAAATACCTATACTCAAGGTATGTGCGCTCAGTTCACTTGATTATCAGTTGCTTTTTGACTTTGGAAATGACAAATGTTCAAACTTCTTTAAAGAAACAGGCCACATGACATTTAGAGAACCCAACTCCTTTAAAGTAAAGTAATGTGTCTCTCTTCAAACCACCTAAAAAATTGACCTTACCTGGTGTAGTGCCTGGTGTAGTACCTGGTGTTGTGCCTGGTGTTGTTCCAGGTGTCGTTTCAGGTGTTGTAGCTTGCGTTGTCACAGGCGTTGTTGCAGGTGTTGTTCCGGGTGTCGTTCCTGGCGTTGTTGCAGGTGTTGTAGCTGGAGTGGTTCCAGGTGTTGTTCCTGGAGTTGTTCCTGAGGGAAAAAATGAAAAGTTATATGTATTAATATAGAACTAAATACCTATACTCAAGGTATGTGCGCTCAGTTCACTTGATTATCAGTTGCTTTTTGACTTTGGAAATGACAAATGTTCAAACTTCTTTTAAAGGCACAGGCCACATGACATTCAGAGAACCCAACTCCTTTAAAGTAAAGTAATGTGTCTCTCTTAAACCACCTAAAAAAATGACCTTACCTGGTGTAGTGCCTGGTGTAGTACCTGGTGTTGTGCCTGGTGTTGTTCCAGGTGTCGTTTCAGGTGTTGTAGCTTGCGTTGTCACAGGCGTTGTTGCAGGTGTTGTTCCGGGTGTCGTTCCTGGCGTTGTTGCAGGTGTTGTAGCTGGAGTGGTTCCAGGTGTTGTTCCTGGAGTTGTTCCTGAGGGAAAAAATGAAAAGTTATATGTATTAATATAGAACTAAATACCTATACTCAAGGTATGTGCGCTCAGTTCACTTGATTATCAGTTGCTTTTGGACTTTGGAAATGACAAATGTTCAAACTTCTTTCAAAGGCACAGGCCACATGACATTCAGAGAACCCAACTCCTTTAAAGTAAAGTAATGTGTCTCTCTTTAAACCACCTAAAAAAATGACCTTACCTGGTGTAGTGCCTGGTGTAGTACCTGGTGTTGTGCCTGGTGTTGTTCCAGGTGTCGTTTCAGGTGTTGTAGCTTGCGTTGTCACAGGCGTTGTTGCAGGTGTTGTTCCGGGTGTCGTTCCTGGCGTTGTTGCAGGTGTTGTAGCTGGAGTGGTTCCAGGTGTTGTTCCTGGAGTTGTTCCTGAGGGAAAAAATGAAAAGTTATATGTATTGATATAGAACTAAATACCTATACTCAAGGTATGTGCGCTCAGTTCACTTGATTATCAGTTGCTTTTTGGCTTTGGAAATGACAAATGTTCAAACTTCTTTTAAAGGCACAGGCCACATGACATTAGAGAACCCAACTCCTTTAAAGTAAAGTAATGTGTCTCTCTTTCAAACCACCTAAAAAAATTGACCTTACCTGGTGTAGTGCCTGGTGTAGTACCTGGTGTTGTGCCTGGTGTTGTTCCAGGTGTCGTTTCAGGTGTTGTAGCTTGCGTTGTCACAGGCGTTGTTGCAGGTGTTGTTCCGGGTGTCGTTCCTGGCGTTGTTGCAGGTGTTGTAGCTGGAGTGGTTCCAGGTGTTGTTCCTGGAGTTGTTCCTGAGGGAAAAAATGAAAAGTTATATGTATTGATATAGAACTAAATACCTATACTCAAGGTATGTGCGCTCAGTTCACTTGATTATCAGTTGCTTTTTGACTTTGGAAATGACAAATGTTCAAACTTCTTTTAAAGGCACAGGCCACATGACATTCAGAGAACCCAACTCTTTAAAGTAAAGTAATGTGTCTCTCTTTAAACCACCTAAAAAAATGACCTTACCTGGTGTAGTGCCTGGTGTAGTACCTGGTGTTGTGCCTGGTGTTGTTCCAGGTGTCGTTTCAGGTGTTGTAGCTTGCGTTGTCACAGGCGTTGTTGCAGGTGTTGTTCCGGGTGTCGTTCCTGGCGTTGTTGCAGGTGTTGTAGCTGGAGTGGTTCCAGGTGTTGTTCCTGGAGTTGTTCCTGAGGGAAAAAAAAAAAGTTATATGTATTAATATAGAACTAAATACCTATACTCAAGGTATGTGCGCTCAGTTCACTTGATTATCAGTTGCTTTTTGACTTTGGAAATGACAAATGTTCAAACTTCTTTCAAAGGCACAGGCCACATGACATTCAGAGAACCCAACTCCTTTAAAGTAAAGTAATGTGTCTCTCTTAAACCACCTAAAAAAATTGACCTTACCTGGTGTAGTGCCTGGTGTAGTACCTGGTGTGTGTGTTGTTCCAGGTGTCGTTTCAGGTGTTGTAGCTTGCGTTGTCACAGGCGTTGTTGCAGGTGTTGTTCCGGGTGTCGTTCCTGGCGTTGTTGCAGGTGTTGTAGCTGGAGTGGTTCCAGGTGTTGTTCTGGAGTTGTTCCTGAGGGAAAAAATGAAAAGTTATATGTATTAATATAGAACTAAATACCTATACTCAAGGTATGTGCGCTCAGTTCACTTGATTATCAGTTGCTTTTTGACTTTGGAAATGACAAATGTTCAAACTTCTTTCAAAGGCACAGGCCACATGACATTCAGAGAACCCAACTCCTTTAAAGTAAAGTAATGTGTCTCTCTTTAAACCACCTAAAAAAATTGACCTTACCTGGTGTAGTGCCTGGTGTAGTACCTGGTGTTGTGCCTGGTGTTGTTCCAGGTGTCGTTTCAGGTGTTGTAGCTTGCGTTGTCACAGGCGTTGTTGCAGGTGTTGTTCCGGGTGTCGTTCCTGGCGTTGTTGCAGGTGTTGTAGCTGGAGTGGTTCCAGGTGTTGTTCCTGGAGTTGTTCCTGAGGGAAAAAATGAAAAGTTATATGTATTGATATAGAACTAAATACCTATACTCAAGGTATGTGCGCTTAGTTCACTTGATTATCAGTTGCTTTTTGGCTTTGGAAATGACAAATGTTCAAACTTCTTTTAAAGAAACAGGCCACATGACATTAAGAGAACCAACTCCTTTAAAGTAAAGTAATGTGTCTCTCTTCAAACCACCTAAAAAATTGACCTTACCTGGTGTAGTGCCTGGTGTAGTACCTGGTGTTGTGCCTGGTGTTGTTCCAGGTGTCGTTTCAGGTGTTGTAGCTTGCGTTGTCACAGGCGTTGTTGCAGGTGTTGTTCCGGGTGTCGTTCCTGGCGTTGTTGCAGGTGTTGTAGCTGGAGTGGTTCCAGGTGTTGTTCCTGGAGTTGTTCCTGAGGGAAAAAATGAAAAGTTATATGTATTAATATAGAACAAAATACCTATACTCAAGGTATGTGCGCTCAGTTCACTTGATTATCAGTTGCTTTTTGGCTTTGGAAATGACAAATGTTCAAACTTCTTTTAAAGAAACAGGCCACATGACATTTAGAGAACCCAACTCCTTTAAAGTAAAGTAATGTGTCTCTCTTTAAACCACCTAAAAAATTGACCTTACCTGGTGTAGTGCCTGGTGTAGTACCTGGTGTTGTGCCTGGTGTTGTTCCAGGTGTCGTTTCAGGTGTTGTAGCTTGCGTTGTCACAGGCGTTGTTGCAGGTGTTGTTCCGGGTGTCGTTCCTGGCGTTGTTGCAGGTGTTGTAGCTGGAGTGGTTCCAGGTGTTGTTCCTGGAGTTGTTCCTGAGGGAAAAAATGAAAAGTTATATGTATTGATATAGAACTAAATACCTATACTCAAGGTATGTGCGCTCAGTTCACTTGATTATCAGTTGCTTTTTGACTTTGGAAATGACAAATGTTCAAACTTCTTTAAAGAAACAGGCCACATGACATTTAGAGAACCCAACTCCTTTAAAGTAAAGTAATGTGTCTCTCTTCAAACCACCTAAAAAATTGACCTTACCTGGTGTAGTGCCTGGTGTAGTACCTGGTGTTGTGCCTGGTGTTGTTCCAGGTGTCGTTTCAGGTGTTGTAGCTTGCGTTGTCACAGGCGTTGTTGCAGGTGTTGTTCCGGGTGTCGTTCCTGGCGTTGTTGCAGGTGTTGTAGCTGGAGTGGTTCCAGGTGTTGTTCCTGGAGTTGTTCCTGAGGGAAAAAATGAAAAGTTATATGTATTGATATAGAACTAAATACCTATACTCAAGGTATGTGCGCTCAGTTCACTTGATTATCAGTTGCTTTTTGACTTTGGAAATGACAAATGTTCAAACTTCTTTCAAAGGCACAGGCCACATGACATTCAGAGAACCCAACTCCTTTAAAGTAAAGTAATGTGTCTCTCTTTAAACCACCTAAAAAAATGACCTTACCTGGTGTAGTGCCTGGTGTAGTACCTGGTGTTGTGCCTGGTGGTTCCAGGTGTCGTTTCAGGTGTTGTAGCTTGCGTTGTCACAGGCGTTGTTGCAGGTGTTGTTCCGGGTGTCGTTCTGGCGTTGTTGCAGGTGTTGTAGCTGGAGTGGTTCCAGGTGTTGTTCCTGGAGTTGTTCCTGAGGGAAAAAATGAAAAGTTATATGTATTAATATAGAACTAAATACCTATACTCAAGGTATGTGCGCTCAGTTCACTTGATTATCAGTTGCTTTTTGACTTGGAAATGACAAATGTTCAAACTTCTTTCAAAGGCACAGGCCACATGACATTCAGAGAACCCAACTCCTTTAAAGTAAAGTAATGTGTCTCTCTTTAAACCACCTAAAAAAATTGACCTTACCTGGTGTAGTGCCTGGTGTAGTACCTGGTGTTGTGCCTGGTGTTGTTCCAGGTGTCGTTTCAGGTGTTGTAGCTTGCGTTGTCACAGGCGTTGTTGCAGGTGTTGTTCCGGGTGTCGTTCCTGGCGTTGTTGCAGGTGTTGTAGCTGGAGTGGTTCCAGGTGTTGTTCCTGGAGTTGTTCCTGAGGGAAAAAATGAAAAGTTATATGTATTGATATAGAACTAAATACCTATACTCAAGGTATGTGCGCTCAGTTCACTTGATTATCAGTTGCTTTTTGCTTTGGAAATGACAAATGTTCAAACTTCTTTTAAAGAAACAGGCCACATGACATTTAGAGAACCCAACTCCTTTAAAGTAAAGTAATGTGTCTCTCTTTAAACCACCTAAAAAATTGACCTTACCTGGTGTAGTGCCTGGTGTAGTACCTGGTGTTGTGCCTGGTGTTGTTCCAGGTGTCGTTTCAGGTGTTGTAGCTTGCGTTGTCACAGGCGTTGTTGCAGGTGTTGTTCCGGGTGTCGTTCCTGGCGTTGTTGCAGGTGTTGTAGCTGGAGTGGTTCCAGGTGTTGTTCCTGGAGTTGTTCCTGAGGGAAAAAATGAAAAGTTATATGTATTAATATAGAACTAAATACCTATACTCAAGGTATGTGCGCTCAGTTCACTTGATTATCAGTTGCTTTTTGGCTTTGGAAATGACAAATGTTCAAACTTCTTTTAAAGGCACAGGCCACATGACATTTAGAGAACCCAACTCCTTTAAAGTAAAGTAATGTGTCTCTCTTTAAACCACCTAAAAAAATTGACCTTACCTGGTGGTGTAGTGCCTGGTGTAGTACCTGGTGTTGTGCCTGGTGTTGTTCCAGGTGTCGTTTCAGGTGTTGTAGCTTGCGTTGTCACAGGCGTTGTTGCAGGTGTTGTTCCGGGTGTCGTTCCTGGCGTTGTTGCAGGTGTTGTAGCTGGAGTGGTTCCAGGTGTTGTTCCTGGAGTTGTTCCTGAGGGAAAAAATGAAAAGTTATATGTATTGATATAGAACTAAATACCTATACTCAAGGTATGTGCGCCTAGTTCACTTGATTATCAGTTGCTTTTTGATTTTGGAAATGACAAATGTTCAAACTTCTTTCAAAGGCACAGGCCACATGACATTCAGAGAACCCAACTCCTTTAAAGTAAAGTAATGTGTCTCTCTTTAAACCACCTAAAAAAATGACCTTACCTGGTGTAGTGCCTGGTGTAGTACCTGGTGTTGTGCCTGGTGTTGTTCCAGGTGTCGTTTCAGGTGTTGTAGCTTGCGTTGTCACAGGCGTTGTTGCAGGTGTTGTTCCGGGTGTCGTTCCTGGCGTTGTTGCAGGTGTTGTAGCTGGAGTGGTTCCAGGTGTTGTTCCTGGA
This sequence comes from Strongylocentrotus purpuratus, assembly GCF_000002235.5. NCBI lineage: Eukaryota > Metazoa > Echinodermata > Echinoidea > Camarodonta > Strongylocentrotidae > Strongylocentrotus > Strongylocentrotus purpuratus. Next base: position 4,055 of record NW_022145238.1, on the reverse strand, counting down.
GTTGTTCCTGAGGGAAAAAATGAAAAGTTATATGTATTAATATAGAACAAAATACCTATACTCAAGGTATGTGCGCTCAGTTCACTTGATTATCAGTTGCTTTTTGACTTTGGAAATGACAAATGTTCAAACTTCTTTTAAAGGCACAGGCCACATGACATTAGAGAACCCAACTCTTTAAAGTAAAGTAATGTGTCTCTCTTTAAACCACCTAAAAAATTGACCTTACCTGGTGTAGTGCCTGGTGTAGTACCTGGTGTTGTGCCTGGTGTTGTTCCAGGTGTCGTTTCAGGTGTTGTAGCTTGCGTTGTCACAGGCGTTGTTGCAGGTGTTGTTCCGGGTGTCGTTCCTGGCGTTGTTGCAGGTGTTGTAGCTGGAGTGGTTCCAGGTGTTGTTCCTGGAGTTGTTCCTGAGGGAAAAAATGAAAAGTTATATGTATTAATATAGAACTAAATACCTATACTCAAGGTATGTGCGCTCAGTTCACTTGATTATCAGTTGCTTTTTGACTTTGGAAATGACAAATGTTCAAACTTCTTTCAAAGGCACAGGCCACATGACATTCAGAGAACCAACTCCTTTAAAGTAAAGTAATGTGTCTCTCTTTAAACCACCTAAAAAAATGACCTTACCTGGTGTAGTGCCTGGTGTAGTACCTGGTGTTGTGCCTGGTGTTGTTCCAGGTGTCGTTTCAGGTGTTGTAGCTTGCGTTGTCACAGGCGTTGTTGCAGGTGTTGTTCCGGGTGTCGTTCCTGGCGTTGTTGCAGGTGTTGTAGCTGGAGTGGTTCCAGGTGTTGTTCCTGGAGTTGTTCCTGAGGGAAAAAATGAAAAGTTATATGTATTAATATAGAACTAAATACCTATACTCAAGGTATGTGCGCTCAGTTCACTTGATTATCAGTTGCTTTTTGGCTTTGAAATGACAAATGTTCAAACTTCTTTCAAAGGCACAGGCCACATGACATTCAGAGAACCCAACTCCTTTAAAGTAAAGTAATGTGTCTCTCTTTAAACCACCTAAAAAAATTGACCTTACCTGGTGTAGTGCCTGGTGTAGTACCTGGTGTTGTGCCTGGTGTTGTTCCAGGTGTCGTTTCAGGTGTTGTAGCTTGCGTTGTCACAGGCGTTGTTGCAGGTGTTGTTCCGGGTGTCGTTCCTGGCGTTGTTGCAGGTGTTGTAGCTGGAGTGGTTCCAGGTGTTGTTCCTGGAGTTGTTCCTGAGGGAAAAAATGAAAAGTTATATGTATTAATATAGAACAAAATACCTATACTCAAGGTATGTGCGCTCAGTTCACTTGATTATCAGTTGCTTTGGCTTTGGAAATGACAAATGTTCAAACTTCTTTTAAAGAAACAGGCCACATGACATTTAGAGAACCCAACTCCTTTAAAGTAAAGTAATGTGTCTCTCTTTAAACCACCTAAAAAATTGACCTTACCTGGTGTAGTGCCTGGTGTAGTACCTGGTGTTGTGCCTGGTGTTGTTCCAGGTGTCGTTTCAGGTGTTGTAGCTTGCGTTGTCACAGGCGTTGTTGCAGGTGTTGTTCCGGGTGTCGTTCCTGGCGTTGTTGCAGGTGTTGTAGCTGGAGTGGTTCCAGGTGTTGTTCCTGGAGTTGTTCCTGAGGGAAAAAATGAAAAGTTATATGTATTGATATAGAACTAAATACCTATACTCAAGGTATGTGCGCTTAGTTCACTTGATTATCAGTTGCTTTTTGGCTTTGGAAATGACAAATGTTCAAACTTCTTTTAAAGAAACAGGCCACATGACATTTAGAGGAACCCAACTCCTTTAAAGTAAAGTAATGTGTCTCTCTTCAAACCACCTAAAAAATTGACCTTACCTGGTGTAGTGCCTGGTGTAGTACCTGGTGTTGTGCCTGGTGTTGTTCCAGGTGTCGTTTCAGGTGTTGTAGCTTGCGTTGTCACAGGCGTTGTTGCAGGTGTTGTTCCGGGTGTCGTCCTGGCGTTGTTGCAGGTGTTGTAGCTGGAGTGGTTCCAGGTGTTGTTCCTGGAGTTGTTCCTGAGGGAAAAAATGAAAAGTTATATGTATTAATATAGAACTAAATACCTATACTCAAGGTATGTGCGCTCAGTTCACTTGATTATCAGTTGCTTTTTGACTTTGGAAATGACAAATGTTCAAACTTCTTTAAAGGCACAGGCCACATGACATTCAGAGAACCCAACTCCTTTAAAGTAAAGTAATGTGTCTCTCTTTAAACCACCTAAAAAATTGACCTTACCTGGTGTAGTGCCTGGTGTAGTACCTGGTGTTGTGCCTGGTGTTGTTCCAGGTGTCGTTTCAGGTGTTGTAGCTTGCGTTGTCACAGGCGTTGTTGCAGGTGTTGTTCCGGGTGTCGTTCCTGGCGTTGTTGCAGGTGTTGTAGCTGGAGTGGTTCCAGGTGTTGTTCCTGGAGTTGTTCCTGAGGGAAAAAATGAAAAGTTATATGTATTAATATAGAACTAAATACCTATACTCAAGGTATGTGCGCTCAGTTCACTTGATTATCAGTTGCTTTTTGACTTTGGAAATGACAAATGTTCAAACTTCTTCAAAGGCACAGGCCACATGACATTCAGAGAACCCAACTCCTTTAAAGTAAAGTAATGTGTCTCTCTTTAAACCACTAAAAAAAATTGACCTTACTGGTGTAGTGCCTGGTGTAGTACCTGGTGTTGTGCCTGGTGTTGTTCCAGGTGTCGTTTCAGGTGTTGTAGCTTGCGTTGTCACAGGCGTTGTTGCAGGTGTTGTTCCGGGTGTCGTTCCTGGCGTTGTTGCAGGTGTTGTAGCTGGAGTGGTTCCAGGTGTTGTTCCTGGAGTTGTTCCTGAGGGAAAAAATGAAAAGTATATATATTGATATAGACAAAACTAAATACCTATACTCAAGGTATGTGCGCTCAGTTCACTTGATTATCAGTTGCTTTTTGGCTTTGGAAATGACAAATGTTCAAACTTCTTTTAAAGGCACAGGCCACATGACATTAGAGAACCCAACTCCTTTAAAGTAAAGTAATGTGTCTCTCTTTAAACCACCTAAAAAAATGACCTTACCTGGTGTAGTGCCTGGTGTAGTACCTGGTGTTGTGCCTGGTGTTGTTCCAGGTGTCGTTCAGGTGTTGTAGCTTGCGTTGTCACAGGCGTTGTTGCAGGTGTTGTTCCGGGTGTCGGTTCCTGGCGTTGTTGCAGGTGTTGTAGCTGGAGTGGTTCCAGGTGTTGTTCCTGGAGTTGTTCCTGAGGAAAAAAATGAAAAGTTATATGTATTAATATAGAACTAAATACCTATACTCAAGGTATGTGCGCTCAGTTCACTTGATTATCAGTTGCTTTTTGACTTTGGAAATGACAAATGTTCAAACTTCTTTCAAAGGCACAGGCCACATGACATTCAGAGAACCCAACTCCTTTAAAGTAAAGTAATGTGTCTCTCTTTAAACCACTAAAAAAAATTGACCTTACCTGGTGTAGTGCCTGGTGTAGTACCTGGTGTTGTGCCTGGTGTTGTTCCAGGTGTCGTTTCAGGTGTTGTAGCTTGCGTTGTCACAGGCGTTGTTGCAGGTGTTGTTCCGGGTGTCGTTCCTGGCGTTGTTGCGGTGTTGTAGCTGGAGTGGTTCCAGGTGTTGTTCCTGGAGTTGTTCCTGAGGGAAAAAATGAAAAGTATATTGATATAGAACTAAATACCTATACTCAAGGTATGTGCGCTCAGTTCACTTGATTATCAGTTGCTTTTTGGCTTTGGAAATGACAAATGTTCAAACTTCTTTTAAAGAAACAGGCCACATGACATTAGAGAACCCAACTCCTTTAAAGTAAAGTAATGTGTCTCTCTTTAAACCACCTAAAAAATTGACCTTACCTGGTGTAGTGCCTGGTGTAGTACCTGGTGTTGTGCCTGGTGTTGTTCAGGTGTCGTTTCAGGTGTTGTAGCTTGCGTTGTCACAGGCGTTGTTGCAGGTGTTGTTCCGGGTGTCGTTCCTGGCGTTGTTGCAGGTGTTGTAGCTGGAGTGGTTCCAGGTGTTGTTCCTGGAGTTGTTCCTGAGGGAAAAAATGAAAAG
>NW_022145237.1:0-3114 GCF_000002235.5 Strongylocentrotus purpuratus | reverse complement strand
TTATGCCCCTTTTAACTTTACAAGTACATGTACCAATAACTTTTAACTTCTTTTATTGCAGATATTATTTTGTTAACAGCATGAATAGATATTGTCTTATTCTTCCAAACGAATTTCAATTATTCCTTACTATCTCTCTCTCTCTCTCTCTCTCCCTCTCTCTTTCTCTCTCTCTCTGTCTCTCTTTCTGTTTCTCTCTTTCTGTTTCTCTTCCATCTTTTGATTTTACTGATGTATCTACACGTCCTCAAATTGCCATTTTCCCTCCATATGACCAAAATTATACATGTACGTAGTTTATGATTTCAAATCATGTATCTAAGATACAACGATAAAAGTATGACTTATATTTCATTGAGCTTCAAATGAATGTATAATCTCATCAATAAATCAATTTTGTTACTTTTATTAATAGATAAAATGTTCTATGTGTTCATAATTCGTTATACATAAGCTAATAAATGACAATTGGTAAAACATGCTATGAGAGAGTAGATTGGTAGCGCCCATATTGATTGGGTTGGAGGAAGGTAAATAAGAGGAGATGGAGGGACAGAGAATTAAGAGAAGAGAAGGGGAGAGTAGAGGGTGAAATTAAGCGAGAGGGAGAGGGAGAAGAATGTAAAATAAAATATAAACAAAGAGGGGAAAAGTGGTTAACCTGTCCACCGAAGGTGGTGTTGGAGGGATTATGTTTTCGGGTTGTCCGTCTGTCCGTTTCGCTTTCTTGTTAACGCTATATCTCAAGAACCACTCAATTTATTAACTTCAAACTTAATGACAGTATGTATCACCATAGGAAGATAATCTCATCAGATTTTGGAGTACTAGGTCAAAGGTCACAGAGGTCAACTTATGAAATTGCAGTCATTGGCCTTGTTGCCCAATATTTCAAGTACCACTAGAAATATGAGGCTTAAACTTGTTGATAATATATCTTATGTATCACCAAGGTAGATGATCTGATTAGATTTTTGGTTAGTAGGTCAAAGGTCTAAAGGGCATTTTCTAAATTACAGGTTTTATCCTTGTTATCGCGGTATCTTAAAAAATTAAAGGTATTAGCCTCAACTTGGTGTTTTTATGTATCAACAAAGGTCATTGTTGAGGTCAATTTCTGAAATTAAAGGTTTTAAGCCTTGCTATCGCAATATCTAAACATGGTGACAGTATCATTATAGGAAGATGATCCAATTACATTTTTGGCTAGTAGGTCAAGATCATAGTCGTCAGTTGACATTTGATTACAGACTTTTTGTTTTCATCGTGATATGTCATGAATAATTTCATCCATAATTTCCTATAGTGAATTTAGGGCGGAGGCATAAACGAGACGCAATCGCATTTGTCTTATCTTTCATTATGACTTAAATTATCAGTTCCGAAAAAAGGTCTGCAGTTTAATTTTATTACCCACATGGGTGAAAGCTAGGAAGAATGCATAACCCTAATATTTCTAAAGTATTCCATATTTGAAATATATCCTCTGATTCTGACCTTTTATGGTCATTTCGAAAGGAATATGATCGGTGTGAAACTCCTGCTAATGCACTTAAAGTGCATTAGCAGGAGTTTCACACCGATCATATTCCTTTCGAAATGACCATAAAAGGTCAGAATCAGAGGATATATTTCAAATATGGAATACTTTAGAAATATTAGGGTTATGCATTCTTCCTAGCTTTCACCCATGTGGGTAATAAAATTAAACTGCAGACCTTTTTTCGGAACTGATAATTTAAGTCATAATGAAAGATAAGACAAATGCGATTGCGTCTCGTTTATGCCTCCGCCCTAAATTCACTATAGGAAATTATGGATGAAATTATTCATGACATATCACGATGAAAACAAAAAGTCTGTAATCAAATGTCAACTGACGACTATGATCTTGACCTACTAGCCCAAAAATGTAATTGGATCATCTTCCTATAATGATACTGTCACCATGTTTAGATATTGCGATAGCAAGGCTTAAAACCTTTAATTTCAGAAATTGACCTCAACAATGACCTTTGTTGATACATAAAAACACCAAGTTGAGGCTAATACCTTTATTTTTTTAAGATACCGCGATAACAAGGATAAAACCTGTAATTTTAGAAAATGCCCTTTAGACCTTTGACCTACTAACCAAAAATCTAATCAGATCATCTACCTTTGGTGATACATAAGATATATTATCAACAAGTTTAAGCCTCATATTTCTAGTGGTACTTGAAATATTGGGCAACAAGGCCAATGACTGCAATTTCATAAGTTGACCTCTGTGACCTTTGACCTAGTACTCCAAAATCTGATGAGATTATCTTCCTATGGTGATACATACTGTCATTAAGTTTGAAGTTAATAAATTGAGTGGTTCTTGAGATATAGCGTTAACAAGAAAGCGAAACGGACAGACGGACAACCCGAAAACATAATCCCTCCAACACCACCTTCGGTGGACAGGTTAACCACTTTTCCCCCTCTTTGTTTATATTTTTATTTTACATTCTTCTCCCTCTCCCTCTCGCTTAATTTCACCCTCTACTCTCCCCTTCTCTTCTCTTAATTCTCTGTCCCTCCATCTCCTCCTTATTTACCTTCCTCCAACCCAATCAATATGGGCGCTACCAATCTACTCTCTCATAGCATGTTTTACCAATTGTCATTTATTAGCTTATGTATAACGAATTATGAACACATAGAACATTTTATCTATTAATAAAAGTAACAAAATTGATTTTATTGATGAGATTATACATTCATTTGAAGCTCAATGAAATATAAGTCATACTTTTATCGTTGTATCTTAGATACATGATTTGAAATCATAAACTACGTACATGTATAATTTTGGTCATATGGAGGGAAAATGGCAATTTGAGGACGTGTAGATACATCAGTAAAATCAAAAGATGGAAGAGAAACAGAAAGAGAGAAACAGAAAGAGAGACAGAGAGAGAGAGAAAGAGAGAGGGAGAGAGAGAGAGAGAGAGATAGTAAGGAATAATTGAAATTCGTTTGGAAGAATAAGACAATATCTATTCATGCTGTTAACAAAATAATATCTGCAATAAAAGAAGTTAAAAGTTATTGGTACATGTACTTGTAAAGTTAAAAGGGGCATAA
>NW_022145236.1:0-3116 GCF_000002235.5 Strongylocentrotus purpuratus | reverse complement strand
CCGGGACAAAATCTCAGCAAATCCTCTACTTCATCAGATTCTGATGTTTCCAAAGACCCCTTCAAACTGGCAGAAGGAGACCGCCTGTCTCCAAGTAGCGCCTGTCTCCAAGTAGCGCCTGTTGACTTCCGGGGCTACTGGACTGCCGTCCCCTGTGATGCGACGGACGACCGGTCGTCATGGTTATCGCTCCTCGGCGATGCGGTCCCAGCGGTGGTCGACTGCTACCAACGCCCCACACGACCCCCAGCTCTGCAGGTCAGCGTTGCCCTGAGATGATTGCTCGGTGGACATAGCATCCGAGTGGTCAGTCCCCCGGTCACTGCCGATGCTGTACTCGTCAGCATCTGCAAGTTTATTCTCATGACAGACGTCAGCATTACAATAATTACTGATACCCGCACGAGAATTGTCTTGCAGTGGTCTCGCATTCAGATCCTGTTCTTTCGCATCAAGGCAAGATGATTTTTTGGCAGTCCTTTCCTGTGGCTGTTTCCTATCATTGTTCACTCTATCAACATCATTACAGGATCTTTTAGAGGGTTTGCCTGAGTCTTGTTTGATTTCGAACACGTTGTGATGTCATCATCATCATCATCATCAGTCACGGAATCAAATGCAACTGATGCCTTGGATGATTTTCTAACGGAACATTTGGCTCTTCTAAATCAAGGCAAGATATATTTTCATTGGCCCTTCCCTGTGACTGTTTTGCATTAACGGTGGTAGGATCGACATTAGAATGGCCATTAAACGATCCATCCAAATCTGGTTCACATCGGGGCAAGATGGACCTTCTGAAACCTTTACGTGTGGTTGTTTTGAGCACTCTCGACACAATTATCAACATCAGTCGAAGAGCGGTTGGGCCTTCGTGAGAAAAGTAAAACATTCGTGGTAGCACTAGTCTTGACCTCGGCTTCGTCTACGCTCATAGCACTGATGATCTCAGGACAACAAACATGTTTATTCAGCTCTTCTTTGCTGCCGGTGATTTCGCCAACATTTGAACAGCTGTCATGATGAGCGAACGTGCTGCTCACCTCTGGCAAAGCCGGCTTTACAGAATCATCGGCAGCACTTTCCCCAGTGTTTGTGTCATCCATGTTTACCCGATCTGCGTCAATATTTGCTCTCTGCTGCTTATGCGTGACGCCCTCAACATAATCCGGTGTCTTTTCTGCACGTGTGTCTTCTCTTTGACGACAACATTTGTTTGTCCAGTCGCCGTGGGATCTTCTTGGGACGAATTGGTCGAGTGAGCACAACAGCCGTTTACCTCCAAGACTGAATTTGGGTTGCTTTTCACTACATCCCCGTTTTCCTCGGTATCATCTTCAGACTTTGATGGTTTGTCACTGGTTGTATCCTCATCTGTCCCTCCCTCTTGCCTCCTATCATCTGAATCTCCAAGATCCTCCGCATCACCCTCCAGTATGCGTTCGGCCGTTCCCGTAGAAGGCCCAACAGACTGTCTGTCTTTGCACTCCGCCCATTTACACCCAGGATGTCATCCCTAGACCTCTGCCTAGCGCCATGCTCATCCTCCTAGCCTGTAGCCGTCTCATGGCTGCCTCGATCTGTTGGCTCTCTTGCTCTTCTTCGCGTTCTTCCTCCTCAGTCTTATCCAGAGAGAACAGCATGAAGACGGCATTTCTAAGTCTTCTTTTCCTCTCCCCATGTCTTGTCGGTTTCATCCTCTCCCCCTGCGCTGTCCGGACCGATCCGTGGGTGAGTCCCCCTCCCACGGCCACACCAAGTACTGGGGTCCTTGTCCACGGGACAAACGATCTTGATCATGATCGCCGTCACGTAGGCGATCAGCGGCACCAGTAGGACTAGAGCATAGTGAAGAAGGCCTTGTTGTATCTGTCTTCCGTGTAGTTGGAGGGGTTGGTGGCACCTTCAGGTTGGGATGTGGATGAGACACCACCCGGTTGGAGTTGTCGGTGCGGCATCTGGGTTTTAAGCGAAAAAGAAGAAGTCAATCAAACTTCAATCGCGGTTGATTAGAGTTTTATGATCTTTGTTGATGACATATCAAGCAAAGCAATCTATCTACATGTACTTGTAATGCGCACATTATTATCATTATTCTACATCTTTCAAGAGAAAACAATTAAAAATGGCTGAGGAATGTTTAAAGGTTTGTAGTTATGAATGCCTTTGTTGGACGCAAGGCTTCTCACAAAGGGTAGAAAGTTTCAAGGATTTTTTTTTCACCGAATTAGCGTGTTGTATTTTTTACACTCCTTTGACTTGTATCCAGAAGTTATATACTTTTGTTTAACAAAAAATCGTCATTTCGTTTCAGTTTTTGCAATAGATCATTTCGTTGGATATAGAGGGAAAACCTCAGAATCATGTGGTTTCATTGACGTGACTGCCCAGTAGTGAGAGGGGGGTTGGTGCTGCTGAAGTTCTTAAATTTATTTTCAATTGCCTTACTAGAATGAAGGAGAAAACATCTTAGATCTCCAAATTCATTCCCGGATCATTCCCCGGACCCCCTAGAAGGGTGTGCCTTGGACACGCCTTAAACTCAACCCCCCTTTAAACCAACCGTTTCCTGACAGCTAGACACGCCCCTTAGTTTTTTTTTTTTACTTCATCAAGTAGATGTCGTTTGAAATTAGAACCCATTCAAAAAAGGTTTAAAATTCAGTCTGTTTTGACTTGACTTTTGCCAAATAAGCAGTCATGTTACTCTAGATATGTGTACTGCCGTCGGCCGAGACGGGACCAAAAACGAAATCAGATATACGGTCACTTAAAGAAACCCGTCCCAAATATCGAAAAGCATAAGTCCACTTACGGACTTATTTGACCATCGGTGATACGTAGGATGCTTTATTCGTGTTTGAAACTTGCAAATTCCTTTTACTTCCCGAAATCCACCAAGGTAATTCTAGGGTTTCATTCGAGGATTTATTCTGTTTGTGTGCGCAGGCGGAAAATCTCCTTTACACAACCAAACTACACAGATCCCGTGTCGAGAGCGGACGAACAAGATAGTCGTCCCTAGTGCTTGAATCTTCAGACGTTCTTCCTCACGCGTGAGGCTTCCTAATCGACCTTACTACTGCTGTTTGTTCGTCTGTGGAAAGATTTATTTT
>NW_022145235.1:0-3124 GCF_000002235.5 Strongylocentrotus purpuratus | reverse complement strand
TTATGCCCCTTTTAACTTTACAAGTACATGTACCAATAACTTTTAACTTCTTTTATTGCAGATATTATTTTGTTAACAGCATGAATAGATATTGTCTTATTCTTCCAAACGAATTTCAATTATTCCTTACTATCTCTCTCTCTCTCTCTCTCTCCCTCTCTCTTTCTCTCTCTCTCTGTCTCTCTTTCTGTTTCTCTCTTTCTGTTTCTCTTCCATCTTTTGATTTTACTGATGTATCTACACGTCCTCAAATTGCCATTTTCCCTCCATATGACCAAAATTATACATGTACGTAGTTTATGATTTCAAATCATGTATCTAAGATACAACGATAAAAGTATGACTTATATTTCATTGAGCTTCAAATGAATGTATAATCTCATCAATAAAATCAATTTTGTTACTTTTATTAATAGATAAAATGTTCTATGTGTTCATAATTCGTTATACATAAGCTAATAAATGACAATTGGTAAAACATGCTATGAGAGAGTAGATTGGTAGCGCCCATATTGATTGGGTTGGAGGAAGGTAAATAAGGAGGAGATGGAGGGACAGAGAATTAAGAGAAGAGAAGGGGAGAGTAGAGGGTGAAATTAAGCGAGAGGGAGAGGGAGAAGAATGTAAAATAAAAATATAAACAAAGAGGGGGAAAAGTGGTTAACCTGTCCACCGAAGGTGGTGTTGGAGGGATTATGTTTTCGGGTTGTCCGTCTGTCCGTTTCGCTTTCTTGTTAACGCTATATCTCAAGAACCACTCAATTTATTAACTTCAAACTTAATGACAGTATGTATCACCATAGGAAGATAATCTCATCAGATTTTGGAGTACTAGGTCAAAGGTCACAGAGGTCAACTTATGAAATTGCAGTCATTGGCCTTGTTGCCCAATATTTCAAGTACCACTAGAAATATGAGGCTTAAACTTGTTGATAATATATCTTATGTATCACCAAAGGTAGATGATCTGATTAGATTTTTGGTTAGTAGGTCAAAGGTCTAAAGGGCATTTTCTAAAATTACAGGTTTTATCCTTGTTATCGCGGTATCTTAAAAAAATTAAAGGTATTAGCCTCAACTTGGTGTTTTTATGTATCAACAAAGGTCATTGTTGAGGTCAATTTCTGAAATTAAAGGTTTTAAGCCTTGCTATCGCAATATCTAAACATGGTGACAGTATCATTATAGGAAGATGATCCAATTACATTTTTGGGCTAGTAGGTCAAGATCATAGTCGTCAGTTGACATTTGATTACAGACTTTTTGTTTTCATCGTGATATGTCATGAATAATTTCATCCATAATTTCCTATAGTGAATTTAGGGCGGAGGCATAAACGAGACGCAATCGCATTTGTCTTATCTTTCATTATGACTTAAATTATCAGTTCCGAAAAAAGGTCTGCAGTTTAATTTTATTACCCACATGGGTGAAAGCTAGGAAGAATGCATAACCCTAATATTTCTAAAGTATTCCATATTTGAAATATATCCTCTGATTCTGACCTTTTATGGTCATTTCGAAAGGAATATGATCGGTGTGAAACTCCTGCTAATGCACTTTAAGTGCATTAGCAGGAGTTTCACACCGATCATATTCCTTTCGAAATGACCATAAAAGGTCAGAATCAGAGGATATATTTCAAATATGGAATACTTTAGAAATATTAGGGTTATGCATTCTTCCTAGCTTTCACCCATGTGGGTAATAAAATTAAACTGCAGACCTTTTTTCGGAACTGATAATTTAAGTCATAATGAAAGATAAGACAAATGCGATTGCGTCTCGTTTATGCCTCCGCCCTAAATTCACTATAGGAAATTATGGATGAAATTATTCATGACATATCACGATGAAAACAAAAAGTCTGTAATCAAATGTCAACTGACGACTATGATCTTGACCTACTAGCCCAAAAATGTAATTGGATCATCTTCCTATAATGATACTGTCACCATGTTTAGATATTGCGATAGCAAGGCTTAAAACCTTTAATTTCAGAAATTGACCTCAACAATGACCTTTGTTGATACATAAAAACACCAAGTTGAGGCTAATACCTTTAATTTTTTAAGATACCGCGATAACAAGGATAAAACCTGTAATTTTAGAAAATGCCCTTTAGACCTTTGACCTACTAACCAAAAATCTAATCAGATCATCTACCTTTGGTGATACATAAGATATATTATCAACAAGTTTAAGCCTCATATTTCTAGTGGTACTTGAAATATTGGGCAACAAGGCCAATGACTGCAATTTCATAAGTTGACCTCTGTGACCTTTGACCTAGTACTCCAAAATCTGATGAGATTATCTTCCTATGGTGATACATACTGTCATTAAGTTTGAAGTTAATAAATTGAGTGGTTCTTGAGATATAGCGTTAACAAGAAAGCGAAACGGACAGACGGACAACCCGAAAACATAATCCCTCCAACACCACCTTCGGTGGACAGGTTAACCACTTTTCCCCCTCTTTGTTTATATTTTTATTTTACATTCTTCTCCCTCTCCCTCTCGCTTAATTTCACCCTCTACTCTCCCCTTCTCTTCTCTTAATTCTCTGTCCCTCCATCTCCTCCTTATTTACCTTCCTCCAACCCAATCAATATGGGCGCTACCAATCTACTCTCTCATAGCATGTTTTACCAATTGTCATTTATTAGCTTATGTATAACGAATTATGAACACATAGAACATTTTATCTATTAATAAAAGTAACAAAATTGATTTATTGATGAGATTATACATTCATTTGAAGCTCAATGAAATATAAGTCATACTTTTATCGTTGTATCTTAGATACATGATTTGAAATCATAAACTACGTACATGTATAATTTTGGTCATATGGAGGGAAAATGGCAATTTGAGGACGTGTAGATACATCAGTAAAATCAAAAGATGGAAGAGAAACAGAAAGAGAGAAACAGAAAGAGAGACAGAGAGAGAGAGAAAGAGAGAGGGAGAGAGAGAGAGAGAGAGAGATAGTAAGGAATAATTGAAATTCGTTTGGAAGAATAAGACAATATCTATTCATGCTGTTAACAAAATAATATCTGCAATAAAAGAAGTTAAAAGTTATTGGTACATGTACTTGTAAAGTTAAAAAGGGGCATAA
>NW_022145234.1:0-3141 GCF_000002235.5 Strongylocentrotus purpuratus | reverse complement strand
GTATTTCGATGTGTTTTTCCGCATATGGCATTGTGATCTTATAGCCTGTACAACAGTCGCATATATTTTTATCCACAAGTCAGTACGAAATCAGCCGTCATCCCACACACCAAAGACAGGTTTCTGGTCTAACGTTTTCACAATTTGTATGGGTAGGCCTATGAAACAATAATAAAAAAAAAAAATTCACGTATATAGCCTATAATAGGGGGGGAATCAGTTCTGTTTCACAAACTCACAGGCCTAAATTTTCTGCTGCATGATATTCCAATCTCTCCACAAAATGTCCAGAATTCTTCGGGTAGAACCACTACATATCGTCTGTACCTGCTCGTTATTGCTTGCTGCGTTCACACTGATGAAGAAACATGCCCTGCAGTCTCCAATGGATATGCAGAGATGTCTGGAGCAACTAACAGGTAGGCACGAGTTGACATCCAAGCCTAAACGGGTGATCTGTTACATGGTGCCCACTGGAGACATGTGCACAATACGAAACAAAAGATTGTGTATACGTCTCCACAAGTGCTATCACGAAATAGATATATATATATGGATTTTACTCAAACACTATTTCCAAGGTGTGTTGATGTGTCGCAAATTGAAGTATTTTATGTATAGGGATATAATGCCAAATGTCAGCCCAGGAAATTCATTCTGGTTAAAATAGGAGCTTTCAAACTCGACAAGTACACGAGAACAAAGAAATGACTCCACAAGGATACAAAGTTCAGTATGTATGTTTGCATTTTCCAATTGCAATCGCGGAAACGTTTCTTTGTCCGATTGTTGGTCGCCCTATATAGCGCGTCAACCGACACCACGAAGTAACACCCATCTACATACCAGTAAAAACTAGCAATCGGAGAAAAAGGCAACTCAAGTTGAACGCCTTCTAAAACAACACTTTGCGTCAAAACGACAGAGTTTTTTTTTGGGTTTCTCGTTGTGGACACTTGATGAATTGAATTTATTAAATCTGCTGTTTTTCACTCGTTTGTGTATTAAACAAACAAGAAATAAGAGAAAAAAGATGAGTGTTAGTTCGTGAAACCGAAAAGCTGCGAAACTGTAAATTGTCGTTTTCACGAAGTAACACTCTTCAATGTATTTAACACGAGGAAAGTGCAACTTCAGGTCAGCGCGCGCGCGCACATACAACTTGTTACAAGAAAAGTGTTACTTCGTGAAAACGTTTTTGCTCACTTATGAGCAGAGTGTGCGCCATGCATTGCAATGGAAATGGAACTGAGTGTTACTTCGTGAAAACGAAAATTGTCACTTTTGCTCAAAAGTTGCCATGGATACTTAGCGTAATTATCAAAGTAAAGCTCTTGAAGCTTGAAACTTCGTGCAATGGTAGGCCTTGATGAATAATGTTAAAAATCCAAAAAACTGAAAATCGAAAAAAATATGCTTTAACACGGTAGAGTGTTACTTCGTGGTGTCGGTGACGGTTTGTTCAAATGTAATGAAGGCAACATTGTGCACCCCAAACATAAACTTTTTCGCGCAGCTATAGCTGCATTCGCCTCGTGGAATGGATCGGAACATTCATCTGTTCGCCTCATGAAATTATTATTCCATTGCACGAATAGAAAACATATTCATTATTTGTCATACAACACCTGAATAAATCCTCGCCATCCGTTTGGTCAGAGCTGCAAAAATTGAGACCGGCGCGTGCACCGTGGAGTAGACATATTTTTGCCGAGCGCCATGCGTTGGGACGGATAATTCAATGACACGTGATCAATGACCACCAATCAGATGACGGGGATTATTCACGCATTGTATAAAAATCGTCTAAAACCCATTTGGTTTTCCGCCAAGAAAATGAAGCTCCCCCCCCCCCCGCAAAGTTCACCTATATCCGGTTCGTTAGTGTGACGTCACCTCCAGCACTTTCTGCACGATTGGAACCGGAAGTTAACGCAGCTCGAGCGTTTGCAGCCAATGGGCGCTAGTAATCAGGGTGGCTTGCGCGTGTATGACGTTTTTACTAACGAACTGGATACATGTGGTACTGTTACGCGAAGAAAATACCGTCACTTATTACGTCACATGGATACAGAATCCTCTCTCTGCTGTGACGTATGGTGTGCCACGAAGGATAAAACAAAAAGGAGGGGTCTTTCAAAGAGAAATTATTTCATAACAAAAATTACGGCTTGGCATCAGTGGCCAGAAGAACACGTTTCCTCAGAAGGGTCGCTGACCTCTCATATCAGAAACCTACATCTGATGACAGTTTCAAGCGAACAAGGAGCGGAGGTGATACCACGCTGTGCACATGATCACCCTGCCCTGAGAAGAAAAAGATAGGCAGATTAGGAGGTGACAATGGGCACCTGTAGAGCACAGTGTCTTCCCTTTGTCATCTTCCTTTAGTATCTCTAGTTGAACAGATAAGCATGAGAACATTCGCAGAGAGCTTTTGGACAATTGAGAAACAACTGGATCTTCGGATTAATCAATTTGAAGAGGGCGAGCATAAACAGGTGCGCGGCTAAATCAATGCTCTGTGATCAGAATGCTTCGGCTCCGTGGGTGGAGATCTAAAAACAAACTTTGTCATGAGTCCGTACAGACTAAAAGTCAGTTTCTAAATTTGAATTCGAATACAAGAAATCTTATAGGTTCATGGATTTTCATAATGTCAACCGTAAAGGAAAGTGTGCCACGGAATCTAGTAACAAGCAAAAGCCGGTCATAACTGCATCCGACCGAAGTCCGAACAAGGATCGAGAACGCTCAGCAAGCTTGGCCGTGCTGAAGCTGTCACGGCCTGTAGTGCGTCCCCGTTCCATGTCGTGTATTGTAAGTCCGTACAATCAATTGATTCCGCCCAGCAAAACTCTATTGGCTACATTTGCCATCCCCAGCCTCCGGAAGGGTGAAGTCAGTGGAGTGCCAGGAGTTGGATCCTGCGAGGCCCAATCTGCGGAAGATGACGGAAAGACCGTCGGACCGAGCGACGCCAGTGCGGGCGCCGGGCCTGGCGAACCGGATTACCCGTGGCTGTACGACGACGCGGCCCGCTACATGGAATGCCTGGACGAGTTTCAGCGGTTCTCCGACGAGTGGGAAGGGGTGCAGGGCTGGATCAAGGAACACCTCGTTAAGTTGGTGGAGAAACAA
>NW_022145233.1:0-3154 GCF_000002235.5 Strongylocentrotus purpuratus | reverse complement strand
GGGGGGGGGGGGGGGGGGGGGGGGGGAGGCACCGTGCTCACCGGTTGGATGAAAACCTGGTCATCTCATGAGGGAGTGGAAGGGGATATTATCTTCTTTTCATATTGCCTTTCTCTCTCACTCTATTTCTCTCTCACTTTCTCTTTCTCTCTCGTGTTGTTTCTCTCTCTCTCCTCTCTCTCTCTCTCTCTCTCTCTCTCTCTCCTCTCTTCTTCTCCCCCCCCCCCCCCTCTCTCTTTTTATTACTTCAAAGTTATCACACATTTAAAAGATGTGAAGATAACAATACTGACAAAAATTATGCTACTTAGAGATTATAAAGAAGTGATTAAGTTAATAAGTCATTGGCATATTTTTTCCATTTTCTACAATTTGCCGTATTCATTTATCTTTAGGTATTAAAGGTACCGTTACGAAAATCGTAAACAACCATACGTTATTCGGAGAAATTGTCCCAAAGCGTGCGGGTACTCGAAGTGTATCATGATGCGTCTGATACCATTCATGCGAGTACGACCATTGACATCACGACTCCAAGCACCTCTAGCGCGTGTGGGATCGATTACTTGAAGGAGGGCGTAACGTACCTGATTTCAGGAGGTAGGTCCTGACATAGCGCCAAGTTATGTCAAGTAGTTATTTGATTGTTATCGCCGTTGTGAGACATGTTTGAATAAGCTTTAATGGAAACTGTAATAAGTAGGGGTATTAAATACCCCTACTTATTACAGTTTCCATTAAAATAGTACTTGAATTTAAGTGATTGTAGGTCACAACGTGGCTATGTTTTTCATAAACATCTAATATGAGTGTCAAACGTACCCTCGCCCATGCTCTCTCTCTCTCTCTCTCTCCCTTTCTTTCGTTCTTTCTTTCTCTCGTTTCGCGTTTCTCTTTCTCCTTTTTTCTCTTTCTTTCTCTGTCTTTTCATATATCTGTTTCATTCATTCCCATCTCTTTAACTTCTTTTCTCCCTTTCATAGATTCACATTTCCCCCTCTTTCATGTTGACGATTGCCTTAGTTCTATGCGTCTTTCTTTTATAGTTACCTACAGCGGATCATATACGATCATGCATTGTTTTTCTGTCGTGGTGCGGTACTATGTTATCAGTGACTTGAGTTATGTAGGTATTCCATGTTCTGAGTCGCCGACGAAACAACCCACCACAAGAAACGACGATCCCTCACCGTCAACGACAACCACACCACAGTAACGACGACCCCCTCATCGCCAACCAACCCCTGAACCAACGACGACAACCACCACGCCGACGACCAACTCCTCATCGCTCACGATGACACCCACATCGTTGACGACAACTATGACGTATGACATAAACATTACCTTTTCTTGAATTCGGTTCATTTTACGGGATAATTTTCTTCGCGATCAATTGCCTACTCTTTTCGAATTTCGTCAGCTGTCCGCAGGGGCGGCCGAGCGAATTCCAAAGTGGGGGGGGGGGGCACCAAGAAAAAAAGGCACTCTCTGGAAAAAGGGGCACCTACAAAGGGAGATCTCAAAGCAAAAATATACCGCAAAAAAGGGGCCCCCATCAGATTTTAATAGGGGCATTTATAAGATATTATTATTGTTAAAAAGGGAAATTATCAGAGGTGAAAAGAGGCACTTATCGCACCTGAAAAGGGGCAATGACCAGATATTGAAAAGGGACACTTATGTGAATGAAAAGAGGGCACTTGTAATAAAGGAAAATGTGCATTAGTTAAAGCCCCACTGTCCTACTTGTAGCTACTTGCTCCCTCTATATAGAAAACTTCCCCAATCGGTGCCTGTTGGTCCACCATGATCCTCTTTTTCTTATGTTAGTTGAGAGCTAAGTAATGAGATAGCCACCTGTCAGTGACCTCGCTGTGTGGTCTAATCCCTTCTGGCCCAGTAGTATTGACGGTCTTTAAAAGAAAATGGGCACCGATCAGATTTTAAAGGGGCATTTATCGGTGGTGAAGGGGGCAATTATCCGAAGTGAAAAAGAGTAACTTCTCGTACCTGAAAAATTTTATTTACCAGAAGAGGAGCACTTATCGTTAGGAAAAGGGGCTCTTATTGGAAAAGAAAAAGGGCACATGTGAAAATATTAGGCACGCTTATCCGAGTTAAAATGGGGGTAGGTAGTTATTAATAGGGAAAGGGGCACTTCTTACGAAGGGAAAGGGCACTTGTCAAAGTAAAAGAGGCACGTACCTCTCAGATTTAAATAGGACAATTAGCAGAGGTGTAGGGGGGCACTTATCAAAAGTGAAAAGAGGCACTCTCGTACCTAACTAGGGGCACTTACTAGAGATTAAAATGGGCACTTATGAGAATGGAAAATGGACACTTATTGCAAAGGAAAATAGGAAATTATCGAAAGAAAAAGGGGCACGTGTCCAAATAAAAGGGGCACTTATCAGAGTTGAAAAGGGGGAGGGGGCACTTTTACAAATTAATAGGGGCACTTGTCAAAGTAAAAGGGGCACTATTCCTATGTAAAAAGGGGCACTTCTTAAAAAGTTAAAGGGGCACTTTTCCTATGTAAAAGGGGGCACTTTTCGGGAGCTTGAAAAAGTGGGGGGCACTGTGCCCCCCCCCCCTGCCCCCCGGGAGGAACGCCTCTGGCTGTCCACAAAGAAAAGCCGTAACAGATATGCATTGTCAATGGCAGTAACGGACTTCTTGCGGGCAGCCTACCGTTTTAACTCAAACCTTTCACACAAATACGATGCTCAACCCCTGTTCCGAACCCTCAACCTAACATTAAGTCCCCAATCGCAACCCTAACCCTCTACATTTGACTAAATAATACCCGGATAATTTTCATAGGAGCATTTTGTCGGAACAGCACTGAATTAACCATGAAAAATTAGGCCTATGTGTCGACATCTCCTCCGCCATATAGGGGACGTGGATCGTGACCCATTAAAATAATTTGTATTGTGGAAAACAATCGTACAAAAGATTTCGATCTCAAAAACTTTAACCACTATAAACCAGCAATTAGAGTGCGTCAACATTAATTCAGTAGGACTTTAGTTTTATAAGTCATCATGAGATAAAAGTTGTGCTCTATATTCTGGAATTTTTCTCTTAGAAATCTGTGTTTTTTGTTTTTTGTCTTTTATTTGTATGTGACAATATGTTTAAAGGGATA
>NW_022145232.1:0-3157 GCF_000002235.5 Strongylocentrotus purpuratus | reverse complement strand
AGTGTCTATTGTGTCCTCTGGAGCAACCATATGCTTGACTCGGTTAATAATCTGACTACATTTGAGAATTGGAACCTATTAGGTGGCTTGCCTTTGGTCGAACGCTTGGAGCGCCTGACGCCTCCCGTGGAGTGATCTGGCTCGGTGGGTTCCTCAGTAGAGACCCCTAGTAGGTGAGCTTCATCTGTCTCTCCCCGCGAGGGAGCTGGCACCACTTGTGGAGCCGGATCTTCAACTGTTCTCTGGTAGAGCTCTTGCCTCCTGTGGGTGCTGTCTGGTTCTCTGGTCTGGTCTGGGGTGGCTCGGAGTCACTGGCTGATACCGCTGGCACTTCAGTAATGGGGTGGGCGGCTGCTTCACACCCAGTACTGAGCTGCCTGCTTTCCTCCTGCGAGCTCTGGTCGTCCACCCTGGGGACCAGGGTGAGTAACTACCCCACTCAGCTGAATCACTGGTGGGTGAAGTAGAGGGGGACGTCTCGTCTGAATAGAAGGGGAAGTAGTCTCGTCAACCGCCACCATCTTGGGTTCGGGGAGATCCCAAGGACAATGCTTGATTTCACAACGATGCAGAATCTTACGCTGGCCACGAGGGTTCTGGACATGTACACCGGCTGACCCTCATACGGTCGCTCTACGACCATGTATAGCTCTGGCTCCCAATAATCTTGGATTTTGGACCGTCCCCGATGCGAGCGATCTCGTACCAAGACATACTCCCCTGTGTTAATCGGTCTCTCATACACAACTTGGTCATGCAATGTACGCCTGGCTTCTGCTCCTTTATCCTGGTTGCTGACTGCCAACCGCCTGGCCCTCTCTAGCCCTTCCTGGTGCTTTTTGACGTAGACATCTTGAGTCGCGCCACCAATCTGGTCATGATCAACACTCAAGAGAAGATGCTGGGCAACCGCGCCGTCCTTCCAACAGGAGGAAGAAGGTTCATAGCCAGTTGTTGCATGTTTGCTGTTGTTGTACGCCATAACAAGCAGAGGAAGTTGTTCGGTCCATCTTGACTTTTGGAGGAGGGCAGGTTACAAGGAGGTTGTGGAGAGTGCGATTAAATCGCTCACACATCCCGTTCCCTTGGGGTTGATAAGGGGTAGTGTGGGAGCGACCTATTCCATACAGTTGACAAAGTTCAGTGATGACTTGTGCCTCAAAACACCGCCCATTATCGGAGTGTAATCTCAAAGGGGCTCCGAAGGGGTGTGATGACATATTTTATCAATGCCTTGGCCACGGTGTGTGCTTTCTGATCCTTGGTAGGTATAGCCCAAACAAACCTGGTGAATATGTCTGTGAGGACGAGGACGTTCTCATAGCCATCAGAGGATGCCTCCAACACAGTGAAGTCCATCGCCACGACTTCCAAGGGTGCCGTAGCTCGGAGGGTGTCCCTAATGTGGACGGGTTTGCCTGACAGGTTTCTTCCCAACCGCACATCGTTCACACTGCTGGCTGGCACCAGGTGCGTACTGAGACCTCCATTCGCAGCCAAAAGAACAACGGCTGAACCAGACGCAGTGTCCTTCTCGCTCCAAAATGCCCGCAGTCATCATGGAAAGATCTCAGCACTGTGTCTATCAGAGCAGCTGGGGTGACAAGCCTCTCGACACTTCCTCCCTCAGGACGTACTCCACGACGGAAGAGGACACCCTGCTTCAAGTGGAGTTGACCCCAGTGCTTCAGAAGCAACATCACATCCCTTGGGTCTTCCTCTCTCTCAGCCGCGGGAGGGTCTCCTCCCTCTTTCCACATACAACAGAATGCGCCGGAGAAGGACATCTTCTTCCTGAAGCTTCCGGAGGTCTCCTGGTTTGTATCCAGGAAGACACTGACTTCCTTCTTCACTGGTAACTCGAATTTGGTGCGCTAGATTTGGGGGCATCTCTGTCGCAGCCCCGACATCACCACCTGAGTAGGCTCGTATGGCTTGTGATGATAGCTCAGTGACCTGGCCATCTGGAACTTCTGAAGAACTCCGTTTCAACCTAGACAGGGCATCTGGGGCTTGGTTCTTCTTGCCTGGTCGATACTCTAACTGGAAGTCAAAAGCTGCTAGCTGTTGCCCCATCGGAGCTCGGTACAGCTAAGATTAGCAGAGTCCAAGAACTTCAGAGGGTTGTGATCAGTATAGACAGTGCTTTTGTTCCCCATAAGGTAGTCTCTGAAAGCTTGGCACACTGCCCACCGGACACCCAGCAGTTCCAACTTGAAGGTCAGAGTAGTTTTTGTCATTCCTTTCGGCTGGCCGGAGTGATCTAGAAGCGTAGGCAATGACTCGTCTAGACCCATCATCCTGCTGCTGTGAAAGTATTCCCCCAGACCTAGTGAGCTAGCATCTGTTTTCAACGATGAAGGGACGACTGAAGTCTGCAAAGGTAAGTATGGGTGCTTGAAGGAGTGATGACTTTAGGGACGAAAAGGCCTTCGACGCTTCATCGCCAAGATTCAATTTTTTGCAACCAGCCCGATTCTTCTCCCTGGTGTTCAAACCCCTAAGGTGAGACAGTAAGGGTGCCGCTATACTGGAATAGCCCTGGATGAACTTACGAAAGTACCCGGTGAACCCCAGAAAGCTTCTGAGCTCAGTCACAGTTGTCGGCTCTGGCCAGTCCTGTACGACGGAGACCTTATCAGGATCCGGCCTAATACCTTCATTCTGCCACGACCAGGTGCCCGAGATATTTGACCTCCTTCTTGAAAAAACTGCACTTCTGGGGTTTGACTTTCAACCCATAGTGGCGCAGCCTGGCGAATACTGTCCTCCAGGTGTATGATATGCTCGTCGAAAGTAGTCGAGAACACTATTATATCGTCTAGGTAGATGAGAACAGACTCCAATGCTTGGTCTCCCAGACATCTCTGCATCAGCCGTTGGAACGTTGCAGGACTGTTGCAAAGACCAAAAGGCATTCTTGTGTACTCGAACAAGCCAAAGGGGGTTGTGAAGGCCGTCTTTTCAATGTCTCGCTCCTCCATTGCCACCTGATGGTAACCTGAAGCAAGATCGAGCACACTCAGGATTTAGCCCCGCCCAGCGTCTGCAGGGTCTCATCAATCCTCGGGAGAGGGAAGGAGTTTCTTCACGGTGACAGTATTCAACTGACGATAGTCGACGCAGAGTCTTATGACTGATCCTTCTTCCGCACAAC
>NW_022145231.1:0-3161 GCF_000002235.5 Strongylocentrotus purpuratus | reverse complement strand
GGGAGAAATTCCCAAAATGCTACTAACTTTGGTACTCTCTCGGTCTCTTGCATACGGGAGGGATCATTTTGACTTTCTAGATTTCTGTATGTTTTGTAAGAGATTTTAATGCCTTGGATGTATGCAGAGGGAGTCGTGCATTTCGTTTACATTTTGTTTTGTAGCACTGGCAGGCATGTGTAGCCTGAAATCGCACATCTTCTTGTTTACTGTGACTAGCTTGCGCTCACAGTTGATTGGTCTATGCAAAGGGCCTGCACATGCCATGTGCTCAACTAGCCTTGTTTATTCAAGAGAATGTCAATGTCATCTCTAAAAATAGAACGCAGTTTCCATGCATGCACAAATGCCGTCCAATCAAAGATTCACATGCGGGATAGGTACTTGTCCCCATATTTTATGAGAGCAGGAACCAGTCTAGGTACAAAATGTTAAAGAGGTTGTGGAATGCTCGAAGACAATTCCGTCATTTTTCGGGTATATGTAGCCTAAGGTGTGATGAAATAAAATCGACTATTGTGTCTGTCATGAAATGAGTACAAAAGGTACTTTTGAGAGTGTTTTTCAGCTGTTTCGACCCGAACGTGCAATTTGTGTAAAAGTCGTCGTTGGGGGCAGCAAACAAAACATAGTAAATCGTGACGTAATAAACAGGACTCGCTTATACTGTTATTACGTCACGATTTACTATGTTTGTTTGCTGCCCCCAACGACGACTTTTACACAAATTGCATGTTCGTGTCGAAACAGGACCTGAAAACAGCTCTCAAAAGTACCTTTGTACTCATTTCATGACAGACACAATAGTCGTTTCTATTTCATCACACCTTAGGCTACATACATGTATACCCGAAAAATGACGGAAATGTCTTTGAGCATTCCACAACTCGTTAAGCCATTTAAAGGTAGACGACATTTACAGCCTGTAACAGTGTTGTGACATAATGTGGATTAGTGAATGCAGAAGGGAAAACTGTTATGAGTTTAAACTTACCCAACTCATTGTCTCGTTTTCCACATTGACAGCCCTGGAGATTCCAGACAACCATGCAGAGAAGTTGTTCACGCCCAAAGACCTGGTAGAATATATAGCAGACAAGACGGAAACGTTGAATAATCCTCATAGGTAAGATGCACAGTATCGAAAGGTCGCTCTCAAAATTGTGAACATTCGGTGCTTTCAAAAGCTGTCTTTGAAACTCAGGATTTGTCTGGAGCTCCAGCTCCATTGCCTGAAGCCTGAAACTGGAAACAATGCCAATGTGTGGAAAAAACAGCCAAAGCTGGTGAAGAATTTGACATTCTTATTGACTTGAAGTACATGTACCTTCTCAATGGTCGCAAAGGTTACACTGGAATAAACGTTTGAACTCATTAGCCTGATGCTCAGGCTAAGGCGCAACAGGTTTGAATACAATCAGTCTTGCGCAAGATGCACTTAGTGGTGCGGTTTCAGCGCGCACGGGTTATCGGACTGTGCAGCGATTCACCAGAGCGGGTGCCCAAAACACACTCACCAACAGTCCGCAAAGAACGTCTTTGGAACTTTGTGTTTCTGCTCGGGAAATTCCTAGCAGAAATTGTACATACTGCAGCTTGCAAGCAAGCCTGTGAGCGTCGTTTGATAAAAAAATATGTCGACCGTGTGGACAAAGCAGTCGATTGGCAGCAGAGAAACCTGGCCTGGGAAGGCTTAACATCAGTGCTCTTCATCAATTTGGATGTGGCCATGATTCAACCAAGCCTTACAGTCGACCGGTACGGTTTAGTACATAGTGCCTCTGTTTGTACGTGTACGGTGCTTCCCCTGACTAATTGTTTTCGGAACAGCTCTTTTGTTTCCACCAATGCAATACGCTGTGCATTTTGAATATTACAAACGTAAGTCATGCCCTGTTGCAATGCAAAATTCCCAAGATGTTCTTTGTGTGTGGTTCGTGAATAGGAACGTGCATGCTACTGCCCGGTACAAAGGCTGTACTGTCTATCGTGAATTATCCCGCTAAGAACCTCTTGCTCCAAGACTAGCTACATGTTTCCATGGTTCAAGGCGCAAGAAAATGGTGTTAACATTGACATAGTGATCAGTTCGGGCGATCACAATGCAGTGCGCCACCAAGAGTTTGCCATGGAGAGTCAACTTTTCTAGTTTACGGTCGACAAAATATGGCCCATTTGAATGAGTGTCAGTAGACAACTTGAGCTAATTTGTTATAGATTGGGGCAAAGCGTTCTGCCGCCTTACCAAAATCACCATATTGATACAAAGAAAAGAAAAGGGCAAACATATACTCGAATCATACGCTTACGAAACTACTGACCGGAAAAACGAACAATTTCAAATGTCCGCGCTTCAAATTTGTCGACCATCTCCCACAATGCACTGGGTAAAAAGGAACTCTCCGTGCAAACTATTGGTGGCGCTCTGCATTGTGAATCGCCCGAATTGATCTGTACAAAAGATTGAATCGGTGTTTCCCCCCCCCCCCCCCCATCCCCTTATTTGCAGATTTTCAAGAATTAAAAAAAAAGTTGCATTGCTGTTGTGTGGGAGAACCCGGTTAGAGAAGAAGCAAGGAAATAGAGATTGACAGGAAGAAATGACAGCCTAGCCACGCCCCCATGATCCCTCCTCTTCTCTCTCATAACAAAATTTACCAGAAACGATGTTAACAGTTGCACTATTGACACCGGACCAAAAGCCTTATGCATTACAGGTGTCTCTGAGGCAATCCTAACAATGAATACAAAAAAGGTGTACTCTTGCCTATCCACGCAATACAAAACCATGGCCCTCTAACTCCGCCCTAATGCATAAGGTCTATGGCATCGGCTGCCCAACAAATTTGATAAACATTGAAATGCACTGCAATCTATTTTGCAGTGGCTAGTGTCTGTGTTGTGGTTGAGTCCATCACAATGCCATCACCAAATCAGGGCCCAATAAGCCATTTGCGAGTTAAATTGAATAAAACCTGGAACGCTGACTTAATACAATGCTTTGCACGTTTTAACCTAGCATTCTCCCGACCAAAGAGACTGTTACTATATCCGTGATTCGGGCAAGCCTTATGCTAGCAACCCCCAGCTCCGGCATGGTCTGGTGTCTTTGTGCTATTCTCACCCATTGTGAACGATGTATTGGTGCTGAGCGTCTCTTA
>NW_022145230.1:0-3167 GCF_000002235.5 Strongylocentrotus purpuratus | reverse complement strand
TAAAATAAATATATATTATAGTATGGTATTTATTTATTCAAGAAAAATAGGGATTTTATATTTTTCCTATTGAAAATAAAAACTTATAAAAAAACAGTTATTGACAAGCCTGAATTGCTATTCAAGATGGCAATTTTCATGACTCTAACATTAGACAACAACCGTCTCGGAAAATCTTGAAAAAATATCATTTATTGACAAATTGAAAACATGATTCTTTTAAAATTGAAAATAATACACGATTCAAGACGAAAAATACGAATGTAAGTACCGGTAGTACTTTTCTTCACAAATAATTACGTTTAGAGCAGTTTTTTAATGTGAAATTTGTGCTGGTCGGAAGCACTGTTTTTCAACAGGAGTGGGCAGAAGTCCTTCGTGCTGGTCAGGCCCGTCCGGCCGGCCCGCCCAGTGCCGACCGCCGTTGCTATAACGCTGCTTGCTATTATATTACTGAACCCCGAACCGAACCAAGTTCAAGGGAAAAAATTGCCGAACTCTGCCGAACCGAACCGAACACGAACATAGCGTCTGACTTACAGCACTACTTCAAAGTGCATGGTTATTGCTCTTAATTCTTATTTATGAAATTTCTGGTGCCCTACTAGGACCTAAAATTGCTATAGAGGGAATTTTAAACCCCAAACTGTGTGAAATTTAGATTAAATCTGATCATACCAATGTAGCTCTGCTTTTTAAAAAAATATGGTGACCGTTACTTTAATAATAATAACAATACACGGGCCAGCTGGCTATGCATATTATAGCCAAAACAAAACAAAGCCAACAAAAAGCCAACCAAAAGCCAACATTTGCATGCGCTGGAATAAAACGTTTTTTCAATAGCTGGTTAAAAATTATCGAATATTTGTGGAGCCCCACCAAATATTGGAAATGGTTTTATATATACATATAACCTTATAAGCATCAAAAGTGTATTTGTCTTGGCCTACCCTTAATTGTTTGAGACACAGACTGCATCTAAAATAAAAAAGACAGAGAAATCATACCATTCAACATTTATTCTGCACTAACATGACCCTTTACCCTTTTTTGGTGAATTATCTCAAACCAAATATAGAGATTTTGTCATTATTTTCAAAACTTATATTAAAACTATCCTTTTTCTTATATTTGTGAATGATCACAAATGACAGTTTACTGTGAATGATCACAAATGACAGTTTACTGTGAATGGCGTAAAAGGGATTTAAAAAATATTGGTCATCAGCTCAGTCTATTGTGAGAATCAAACACAATAGTTATGGTAGACTGATCAAAATATAAAGTGATTGTTTAAATATTGCCCTACTACATTTAAGCATGTACAGTAACAGCTACAGCTTTTAAAAACTTATGCAAGTCACATATTAGTCCATGCGCTTAA
Organism: Strongylocentrotus purpuratus; assembly: GCF_000002235.5. Taxonomy (NCBI): domain Eukaryota; kingdom Metazoa; phylum Echinodermata; class Echinoidea; order Camarodonta; family Strongylocentrotidae; genus Strongylocentrotus; species Strongylocentrotus purpuratus. The sequence continues at coordinate 1,780 of NW_022145230.1, read as the reverse complement.
CTCAACCATCCATGTATGTGTGTTCGTTTATAATCTAAAATAATTGAACGTCACTTTATTGAGTAAACAAACAAATTACTGTCAATAGGCCCGTTTACACAGCCCCAAAACCATCGGGTTTGGACTGCCATTTACACTGCAAAAAAAAAGGTGAAATTTATGCTCGCGTTTAAAAAAACACACACTAAAAGTGAGATCTCACTTTTAGTGTGTGTTTTTTTAAACGCGAGCATAAATTTCACCTTTTTTTTTGCAGTGTAAATGGCAGTCCAAACCCGATGGTTTTGGGGCTGTGTAAACGGGCCTATTGACAGTAATTTGTTTGTTTACTCAATAAAGTGACGTTCAATTATTTTAGATTATAAACGAACACACATACATGGATGGTTGAGTTAAGCGCATGGACTAATATGTGACTTGCATAAGTTTTTAAAAGCTGTAGCTGTTACTGTACATGCTTAAATGTAGTAGGGCAATATTTAAACAATCACTTTATATTTTGATCAGTCTACCATAACTATTGTGTTTGATTCTCACAATAGACTGAGCTGATGACCAATATTTTTTAAATCCCTTTTACGCCATTCACAGTAAACTGTCATTTGTGATCATTCACAGTAAACTGTCATTTGTGATCATTCACAAATATAAGAAAAAGGATAGTTTTAATATAAGTTTTGAAAATAATGACAAAATCTCTATATTTGGTTTGAGATAATTCACCAAAAAAGGGTAAAGGGTCATGTTAGTGCAGAATAAATGTTGAATGGTATGATTTCTCTGTCTTTTTTATTTTAGATGCAGTCTGTGTCTCAAACAATTAAGGGTAGGCCAAGACAAATACACTTTTGATGCTTATAAGGTTATATGTATATATAAAACCATTTCCAATATTTGGTGGGGCTCCACAAATATTCGATAATTTTTAACCAGCTATTGAAAAAACGTTTTATTCCAGCGCATGCAAATGTTGGCTTTTGGTTGGCTTTTTGTTGGCTTTGTTTTGTTTTGGCTATAATATGCATAGCCAGCTGGCCCGTGTATTGTTATTATTATTAAAGTAACGGTCACCATATTTTTTTAAAAAGCAGAGCTACATTGGTATGATCAGATTTAATCTAAATTTCACACAGTTTGGGTTTAAAATTCCCTCTATAGCAATTTTAGGTCCTAGTAGGGCACCAGAAATTTCATAAATAAGAATTAAGAGCAATAACCATGCACTTTGAAGTAGTGCTGTAAGTCAGACGCTATGTTCGTGTTCGGTTCGGTTCGGCAGAGTTCGGCAATTTTTTCCCTTGAACTTGGTTCGGTTCGGGGTTCAGTAATATAATAGCAAGCAGCGTTATAGCAACGGCGGTCGGCACTGGGCGGGCCGGCCGGACGGGCCTGACCAGCACGAAGGACTTCTGCCCACTCCTGTTGAAAAACAGTGCTTCCGACCAGCACAAATTTCACATTAAAAAACTGCTCTAAACGTAATTATTTGTGAAGAAAAGTACTACCGGTACTTACATTCGTATTTTTCGTCTTGAATCGTGTATTATTTTCAATTTTAAAAGAATCATGTTTTCAATTTGTCAATAAATGATATTTTTTCAAGATTTTCCGAGACGGTTGTTGTCTAATGTTAGAGTCATGAAAATTGCCATCTTGAATAGCAATTCAGGCTTGTCAATAACTGTTTTTTTATAAGTTTTTATTTTCAATAGGAAAAATATAAAATCCCTATTTTTCTTGAATAAATAAATACCATACTATAATATATATTTATTTTATC
>NW_022145229.1:0-3176 GCF_000002235.5 Strongylocentrotus purpuratus | reverse complement strand
GTGAAAAATTAGTGAACTAGTGCTCTATGGGCTTCAACGAAAATTGCAATTTCTGAAGTTAATTTATTTTTATGGGAGAGAACATCATCAAAAAGTTAAAGTTTGTCATGAGCTAATATTTCTATTCCCCCTAGATGGGATGCCATTCCATCAAAGGTTACTCCCCAGCTAATGCCGATGTTATATGAAAATCAGACTCGTATGAAAATCTGACTCTTTTTCCCTTTTATTGGTTAAACCCTCTCACGTGACCGGTCCCTCTCCTAATTATCTATGCATGAGCACATGCGCAATAGCACCAATGAGTCTGTATTTCATAAAACCTAAATTCATGCTACACAGGTACCCATTTATACTTCTGGGTGGAGATAGGCAAGTTGGGGTGAAGTGGCTTGCCCAAGGACACAACATGGCCGGCAGCTGGATTCGAACCCCTGACCCTCTGATCATGAGTCACAAACCCTAACCCCTAGTCCACATTCCTCCAATATCTTTTCATTTCTATACTAAATAAATCTTTCTGTCCCAAACACAATTACGTAAAACAAAAATTTCCTTGCAACAATTTTTTCTTGCAAGTCTTCGGAGAACACTGAGTAAAAAAGGGCAAAACCCAATATTGAATTTACTTTTCCCCGGCACAAATTTCATCCTTTATATTTATCAGTGTAAGTTGACTTGTACTGATGACTTGTGATTGACATGTGATGACTTGTGAGGACCTTTTGATGACTTGTGATGAACTTGTGATTGACTTGTGTTGACTTGTGATTGACTTGTGATGACTTGTGATTGACTTGTGATGACTTGTGATGACTTGCGATTGACTTGAGATTGACTTGTGATAACTTGAGATGACTTGTGGTGAACTTGTGATGACTTGTGGTGACTTTGTGATTGACTTGTGATGACTTGTGATGACTTGAGATGACTTGTGATGACTTGTGACGACTTGTGACGACTTGTGATTGACTTGTGATTGACTTGTGATTCACTTGTAAATGACTTGTGATGACTTGAAATGACTTGTGATGACTTGCGATTGACTTGTGTTGACTTGTGTTGACTTGTGATGACTTGAGATTGACTTGTGATGACTTGTGATGACTTGTGATGACTTGTGATTGACTTGTGATTGACTTGTGATGACTTGTGATGACTTGTGATTGACTTGTGATGACATGTGATTGACTTGAGATGACTTGTAATTCCTTATGATAACTTGTGATTGGCTTGTGATGATTTGTGATACCACATTTGAACCAACCTTTGCAGATATCTTCACTCCTCCGTCAAAGATGACAAAATCAAAGTACAGTTCTCTGGACTCGTCCGGTAGCTGGTCAACGCTGACACCCATGGCCTCGTCCACGCTCTGATACTCATAGGACGACGCCTTGCGTAGCCGGCTGTATTTCTTCTCTCTGAGTTTCTTGAGGTAGTACTCCCAACGGTGGGGGTGGTCGCGGAGCAGGCCACCGATGAGGGAAATGACAAGAGGTTACCTAGGAAACAGGGGATGTAGAGCAGAGTTTTAGATGTATTTCTGTTCCTTCTCTGTGAATTGTACTTCTGGGCAATTGCAGGGATAAGTCCATGACATAACCAATTAACCTTGATATCTAATTAATGATTCAGAGAAATGATCCAAAAACTCCTAGTCTGTAATCTCCTTGACCATTACTACATGTAGATGATGGATGAATAAGATGTGAAAAATACATTTTCAGGTGTATTCACTGAGCTCTTAAAAGCTCTGTCCCAGACATTACACAATGCTGTAATTGCCCTAAATAATATATAGAGTGAAATTTTTCTAGTTTCTTTATTGTAATGTTACTTTATAGCTCGTTGATAACATTCGTGCAAAAAGTATGTGCAGTGACTGACTTTTATGTACCGCATCAACAAAGCAATACATAAAAAACATAATTTACCACAGCCAAAACAAACCTTGCAAGTTCTAGCAATTTGTGTATAATGAACCAGCTGAAATGCTAAAGCTTCTAAGAGTTCATCAACGGTTTGATTATGAATACATAAATTTGCAATCAAATAAAAAAGGACCTGAAGCTCTATTAAATAACATTATCTAAAGTTAAAGAACAGCAATATGTCAGGAATTCTGCAGTACCTTTTGAAGCCTCGTATATTTGGTGTGCCTCCGCGGGAAGTTTCTCCTATGGGTTTTCTCAGTCCATAGTTGCCAGGGTTTCTAACGCTTGGGGCTCGGTGAAACCATGCTCCAAAATGATTGTGGAGACAGGACCTGAGGAAATACAAGTCAATCACAAGTCAATCACATGTCAAATCACAAGTAAGATACTAGTCAGTCACACGTCAGTCACAAGTCAGTCACAGTCAGTCACAAGTCAATCACATGTCAATCACAAGTCAGATACCAGTCAGTCACAAGTCAGTCACAAGTCAATCACAAGTCAATCACAAGTCAGACACAAGTCAGACACAAGTCAATCACAAGTCAGACACAAGTCAGACACAAGTCAGACACAAGTCAGACACAAGTCAGACACAAGTCAGACACAAGTCAGACACAGTCAGACACAAGTCAGACACAAGTCAGACACAAGTCAATCACAAGTTCACACCAGTCAAACACAAATTACCATGAGGCAATCACGAGTCAATCACAAGTCAGTCACAAGTCAATCACAAGTCAATCACAAGTCAGACACAAGTCAATCACAAGTTAGACACAAGTCAGACACAAGTCAATCACAAGTTCATCACCAGTCAAACACAAGTTAGACACAAGTCAGACACAAGTCAATCACAAGTTCATCACCAGTCAAACACAAGTTAGACACAAGTCAGACACAAGTCAATCACAAGTTCATCACCAGTCAAACACAAATTACCATGAGGCAATCACGAGTCAATCACAAGTCAGTCACAAGTCAATCACAAGTCAATCACAAGTCAGACACAAGTCAGACACAAGTCAGACACAAGTCAGACACAAGTCCAGACACAAGTCAATCACCAATCACAAAATTACCATGAGGCAATCACGAGTCAATCACAAGTCAGCCACAAGTCAACAACAAGTCAATCGCAAGTCAATCACAAGTCAATCACAAGACAGATAGCAATTTAAAAAAAGAAGGAACAATGACATAAAAGTGCTTAAAGTTGTCACAGTTTAAAATTAGAAT
>NW_022145228.1:0-3187 GCF_000002235.5 Strongylocentrotus purpuratus | reverse complement strand
AAACCCCCCCCCCCCTTTGGATTTATTTATTTTATTTATTTATATATTTTTTAAATTATTTAAAACCCCCCCCAACGGAGCGAAATGTCAAATTTTCAATTTCGAGACCCCCCCAAAAAGGTGTCCTCTTACCACCCCCCCCATCCCCCCACCCCCCCCCCCCCCCCCCGCTTATTCAGCGACCGGCTGAGTCGTTGCGATTTTTTGGGGACAGAAACAAACAAAAAAGTGTCCTCTTACTAAAATATAGAGGTATATGTCTAACAAAAATTGTATATTTTCGCTTCGAGGATTTCCCTTTGAAGGTGCCCTTTTTCCAGAAAGTGCCTTTTTTTTGTTGGTGCCCCCCCCCCCCCCCCCACTTTGGAAGTCGCTCCGCCGCCTCTGACACATTTATAAACCTGGGTAGAGAGAAGCAATGTATAAACTAACTTGTTTGAAGTAATAGGCACCGTACTATAGGGTTCAAATTCGTAACATTTATCTCTTTTTTTAATTTTATTTTATTTCTGCATTTTTCCAATTATAATAACAAATAACAAAGAACATATAAACGTAAGGTATAATACAAAATATACATACAATGATAACTTCATGTCAATCTTTTTTTTACATATGTACATATAATAACAAAACTTAATATTTCTATAACATATTATTATAAGTGCAGGAAACCGCAATCATAAGCGAAGCTTGACTAGGATGGCGGCCTCATGGAAAGCATGTTATTTCAGGTCTTCACAAAAAGAAAAGCCCACCCCCCCCCCCCCTGAGTTATGCATTTTGAAAAGTGGCATTTAAGTCATTTTACGTGTTGAAATAAATGGGAAATGTGTCCGACACTAAGTCACTAATGCAGCCAATCGGAAGTGCAAATACGAACACTGATTATACTTTCAACAACTTGAACTTGAACTTGAACATACATAAGTTTTATATTTTTGTCCGACTTCGTTCAAACTTTTACCAGTCTGCTTCTCTATTTTGTATGCTCTTTTTCTTCTATAGAAGAGTTCTCGTTTTCTCGTTCGCTAAAGAGTTCTCGTTTAAAGCTCATTGCTGAATTATTATCCCGCATTTTCCCTAGATATCTTCACCTTTTCTTACCTTTCCTAGGAACGATTGGAATATAGCTACCATGGCAACTTCGCCCATCGCATCCGTCCTTATTTTTCTTGCTTTCACTCTGCATGGAACATCAGCATGTTCTTGTGTCGAGCCACCAACTTTCTGCTCCTCGGAATTCGGTAAGTAAGAGTGGAGGGGACAGGTCGTGGCGTATATAGCGAGGATGAAGGTTGTGTGGAGCCAGTAAGGGGGCATTAATGGGGAGGGAGGGGGTACTCACTGGTTGGATGAAAAACATGGTCATCTAGTGAGGGAGTGGAAGGGGATATTATATTCTTTTCATATCGCATTTCTCTCTATCTCACTCACTCTCTCTCTCTCTCTCTCTCTCTCTCTCTCTATCTCCTCTGTATCTTATCTCTCTCCCTCTCTCTCTCTCTCTCTCCCTCTCTCTCCCTGTCCTCTGTATCTTCTCTCCCTCCCTCTCTCTCTCCTCCCCCCCCCCCCCCCTCTCTCTCTCTCTCTCTAGGTTACTGAGAGATGATAGGAAGTCATTAAGTTAATAGTTTATTGCGATATTTTCCATTTTCTACACATTTTTGTATAGGTGTTAAAGGGACTCTTGTGAAAATCGAAGGCAACCAAACGTTATTCGAAGATCTTGTCTACAGTGTGCGGGTACTTGAAGTGTACCATGATTCGTCTGAAGTCATTCAAGTGAGTACGACCATTAACATCACGACTCCAGGCGACTCTTGCGGGATCTTTTTCTTGTCAGAGGGCGTGACGTACCTGATTTCAGGAGGTATGTACTGACATAGCGCCGAGTTATGTCAAGTAGTTTTTTTTTAATTGCTATTGCCATATAAGAGACATGTTTTGATATGCTTACCCCTATTTATGACAGTTTTCATTAAAATAATACTTGATTCTAAGTAATAGCAGGGCACAACGTGACTGTGTTTTTCATAATCATCGAATATGAGTGTCAAGCGTACCCCCCCCCCCCCCCACTCAGTGTTATTTAGGGTACGCATATGCATGTTCCCTCCTTTTGAAAACCCCCCCTAAGTCCATTGTGTAAAGTCAATACGGGCCGGATTTTTGTGTACTACGAACCGGACTTTGGTGTGTGAAAAGTACCCCTTTACCGGACATTTTGGTAACACGCATGGTATCCCTCCGTTCGAGGTGTGTGGGGGGGGGGGGGCGGGGGCGTACCCCCTGCCCATTCTCTCTCTCTCTTCTCTCTCTCTCTCTCTCTCTCTCTCTCTCTCTTTCTATTCTCGTTTCTCTTTTCTCCTCTTTACAGCTCTCTCTTTCTCTGTCTTCTCATATCTGGTTCATTCCTTCTCGATCTCTGTAACTTCTTTACTTCCTTTCACAGTTTCTACATTAATTTCCCCCTCTTTCATGTTGACGATCGTCTTAATTTCTCTGCGTCTTTCTTCTTACAGTTATCTACAGCGGATCATATACGGTAATGCATTGTCTATCTGTCGTGGTGCCATATAGTGCCTTAAGTAATGTGGGTATTCCATGTTCAGAGTCGCCGACGACAACCACACCACATGTAACGACGATCCCCTCATCATCGACGACAACCAAACCACACGTAACGACGATCCTCTCATCGCCAACTACAACCCCCGAACCAACGACGACAACCACCACGCCGACATCCAATCCCTCATCGCATACGATGACCCCCACATCGTTGACATCTGCGACGTATGACATAATAATATTGCCTTTACTTTAATTCATCGTTTATCCATACTCAAATTCGGTTAATTTTCTGGAGAATTTTCTCCCCGATCAATTGCCTACTCTTACCGAATTTCGTCAGCTGTCCGTAAGCAGGCCGTAACAGATAATATTGCATAGAAGGGACTTCTTGCGGGCAGCCAACTATTTTAAACTTTAACCCTTATTTGACAAAAACATTACTATGCCCACCCCCCAGGGGCGTACGCAGGATTTTTTCAAGGGGGGGGGGGGGGGGTTTAAAATCGGGCCCAAAATATTTTGCTCCCGAAAAATTAAAATCGCGCCGGCCGAAAAGTCGCTCAGTGGGGGGGGGGGGGGGGGGGGGGGGGGGGGGGGGGGGGGGGGGGGT
>NW_022145227.1:0-47480 GCF_000002235.5 Strongylocentrotus purpuratus | reverse complement strand
TTTTTTAGGTGGTTTAAAGAGAGACACATTACTTTACTTAAAGGAGTTGGGTTCTCTAATGTCATGTGGCCTGTGCCTTTAAAAGAAGTTTGAACATTTGTCATTTCCAAAGTCAAAAAGCAACTGATAATCAAGTGAACTGAGCGCACATACCTTGAGTATAGGTATTTAGTTCTATATTAATACATATAACTTTTCATTTTTTCCCTCAGGAACAACTCCAGGAACAACACCTGGAACCACTCCAGCTACAACACCTGCAACAACGCCAGGAACGACACCCGGAACAACACCTGCAACAACGCCTGTGACAACGCAAGCTACAACACCTGAAACGACACCTGGAACAACACCAGGCACAACACCAGGTACTACACCAGGCACTACACCGGTAAGGTCAATTTTTTAGGTGGTTTGAAGAGAGACACATTACTTTACTTTAAAGGAGTTGGTTTCTCTAAATGTCATGTGGCCTGTTTCCTTTAAAAGAAGTTTGAACATTTGTCATTTCCAAGCCAAAAGCAACTGATAATCAAGTGAACTAAGCGCACATACCTTGAGTATAGGTATTTAGTTCTATATTAATACATATAACTTTTCATTTTTTCCCTCAGGAACAACTCCAGGAACAACACCTGGAACCACTCCAGCTACAACACCTGCAACAACGCCAGGAACGACACCCGGAACAACACCTGCAACAACGCCTGTGACAACGCAAGCTACAACACCTGAAACGACACCTGGAACAACACCAGGCACAACACCAGGTACTACACCAGGCACTACACCAGGTAAGGTCATTTTTTAGGTGGTTTAAAGAGAGACACATTACTTTACTTTAAAGGAGTTGGGTTCTCTGAATGTCATGTGGCCTGTGCCTTTAAAGAAGTTTGAACATTTGTCATTTCCAAAGTCAAAAAGCAACTGATAATCAAGTGAACTGAGCGCACATACCTTGAGTATAGGTATTTAGTTCTATATTAATACATATAACTTTTCATTTTTTTCCTCAGGAACAACTCCAGGAACAACACCTGGAACCACTCCAGCTACAACACCTGCAACAACGCCAGGAACGACACCCGGAACAACACCTGCAACAACGCCTGTGACAACGCAAGCTACAACACCTGAACGACACCTGGAACAACACCAGGCACAACACCAGGTACTACACCAGGCACTACACCAGGTAAGGTCAATTTTTTTAGGTGTTTGAAGAGAGACCATTACTTTACTTTAAAGGAGTTGGTTCTTTAAATGTCATGTGGCCTGTTTCTTTAAAAGAAGTTTGAACATTTGTCATTTCCAAAGCCAAAAAGCAACTGATAATCAAGTGAACTGAGCGCACATACCTTGAGTATAGGTATTTAGTTCTATATTAATACATATAACTTTTCATTTTTTCCCTCAGGAACAACTCCAGGAACAACACCTGGAACCACTCCAGCTACAACACCTGCAACAACGCCAGGAACGACACCCGGAACAACACCTGCAACAACGCCTGTGACAACGCAAGCTACAACACCTGAACGACACCTGGAACAACACCAGGCACAACACCAGGTACTACACCAGGCACTACACACAGGTAAGGTCATTTTTTAGGTGGTTTAAAGAGAGACACATTACTTTACTTTAAAGGAGTTGGGTTCTCTAAATGTCATGTGGCCTGTTTCCTTTAAAAGAAGTTTGAACATTTGTCATTTCCAAAGCCAAAAAGCAACTGATAATCAAGTGAACTGAGCGCACATACCTTGATATAGGTATTTTGTTCTATATTAATACATATAACTTTTCATTTTTTCCCTCAGGAACAACTCCAGGAACAACACCTGGAACCACTCCAGCTACAACACCTGCAACAACGCCAGGAACGACACCCGGAACAACACCTGCAACAACGCCTGTGACAACGCAAGCTACAACACCTGAAACGACACCTGGAACAACACCAGGCACAACACCAGGTACTACACCAGGCACTACACCAGGTAAGGTCAATTTTTTAGGTGGTTTGAAGAGAGACACATTACTTACTTTAAAGGAGTTGGGTTCTCTAAATGTCATGTGGCCTGTTTCTTTAAAAGAAGTTTGAACATTTGTCATTTCCAAAGCCAAAAAGCAACTGATAATCAAGTGAACTGAGCGCACATACCTTGAGTATAGGTATTTAGTTCTATATTAATACATATAACTTTTCATTTTTTCCCTCAGGAACAACTCCAGGAACAACACCTGGAACCACTCCAGCTACAACACCTGCAACAACGCCAGGAACGACACCCGGAACAACACCTGCAACAACGCCTGTGACAACGCAAGCTACAACACCTGAAACGACACCTGGAACAACACCAGGCACAACACCAGGTACTACACCAGGCACTACACCAGGTAAGGTCAATTTTTTTAGGTGGTTTAAGAGAGACACATTACTTTACTTTAAAGGAGTTGGGTTCTCTGAATGTCATGTGGCCTGTGCCTTTGAAAGAAGTTTGAACATTTGTCATTTCCAAAGTCAAAAAGCAACTGATAATCAAGTGAACTGAGCGCACATACCTTGAGTATAGGTATTTAGTTCTATATTAATACATATAACTTTTCATTTTTTCCCTCAGGAACAACTCCAGGAACAACACCTGGAACCACTCCAGCTACAACACCTGCAACAACGCCAGGAACGACACCCGGAACAACACCTGCAACAACGCCTGTGACAACGCAAGCTACAACACCTGAAACGACACCTGGAACAACACCAGGCACAACACCAGGTACTACACCAGGCACTACACCAGGTAAGGTCATTTTTTAGGTGGTTTAAAGAGAGACACATTACTTTACTTTAAAGGAGTTGGGTTCTCTAAATGTCATGTGGCCTGTGCCTTTAAAAGAAGTTTGAACATTTGTCATTTCCAAAGTCAAAAAGCAACTGATAATCAAGTGAACTGAGCGCACATACCTTGAGTATAGGTATTTAGTTCTATATTAATACATATAACTTTTCATTTTTTCCCTCAGGAACAACTCCAGGAACAACACCTGGAACCACTCCAGCTACAACACCTGCAACAACGCCAGGAACGACACCCGGAACAACACCTGCAACAACGCCTGTGACAACGCAAGCTACAACACCTGAAACGACACCTGGAACAACACCAGGCACAACACCAGGTACTACACCAGGCACTACACCAGGTAAGGTCAATTTTTTAGGTGGTTTGAAGAGAGACACATTACTTTACTTTAAAGGAGTTGGGTTCTCTAAATGTCATGTGGCCTGTTTCTTTAAAAGAAGTTTGAACATTTGTCATTTCCAAAGCCAAAAAGCAACTGATAATCAAGTGAACTGAGCGCACATACCTTGAGTATAGGTATTTAGTTCTATATTAATACATATAACTTTTCATTTTTTCCCTCAGGAACAACTCCAGGAACAACACCTGGAACCACTCCAGCTACAACACCTGCAACAACGCCAGGAACGACACCCGGAACAACACCTGCAACAACGCCTGTGACAACGCAAGCTACAACACCTGAAACGACACCTGGAACAACACCAGGCACAACACCAGGTACTACACCAGGCACTACACCAGGTAAGGTCAATTTTTTAGGTGGTTTAAAGAGAGACACATTACTTTACTTTAAAGGAGTTGGGTTCTCTAAATGTCATGTGGCCTGTTTCTTTAAAAGAAGTTTGAACATTTGTCATTTCCAAAGCCAAAAAGCAACTGATAATCAAGTGAACTGAGCGCACATACCTTGAGTATAGGTATTTAGTTCTATATTAATACATATAACTTTTCATTTTTTCCCTCAGGAACAACTCCAGGAACAACACCTGGAACCACTCCAGCTACAACACCTGCAACAACGCCAGGAACGACACCCGGAACAACACCTGCAACAACGCCTGTGACAACGCAAGCTACAACACCTGAAACGACACCTGGAACAACACCAGGCACAACACCAGGTACTACACCAGGCACTACACCAGGTAAGGTCAATTTTTTAGGTGGTTTGAAGAGAGACACATTACTTTACTTTAAAGGAGTTGGGTTCTCTAAATGTCATGTGGCCTGTTTCTTTAAAAGAAGTTTGAACATTTGTCATTTCCAAAGCCAAAAAGCAACTGATAATCAAGTGAACTGAGCGCACATACCTTGAGTATAGGTATTTAGTTCTATATTAATACATATAACTTTTCATTTTTTCCCTCAGGAACAACTCCAGGAACAACACCTGGAACCACTCCAGCTACAACACCTGCAACAACGCCAGGAACGACACCCGGAACAACACCTGCAACAACGCCTGTGACAACGCAAGCTACAACACCTGAAACGACACCTGGAACAACACCAGGCACAACACCAGGTACTACACCAGGCACTACACCAGGTAAGGTCAATTTTTTAGGTGGTTTAAGAGAGACACATTACTTTACTTTAAAGGAGTTGGGTTCTCTAATGTCATGTGGCCTGTTTCTTTAAAAGAAGTTTGAACATTTGTCATTTCCAAAGCCAAAAAGCAACTGATAATCAAGTGAACTGAGCGCACATACCTTGAGTATAGGTATTTAGTTCTATATTAATACATATAACTTTTCATTTTTTCCCTCAGGAACAACTCCAGGAACAACACCTGGAACCACTCCAGCTACAACACCTGCAACAACGCCAGGAACGACACCCGGAACAACACCTGCAACAACGCCTGTGACAACGCAAGCTACAACACCTGAAACGACACCTGGAACAACACCAGGCACAACACCAGGTACTACACCAGGCACTACACCAGGTAAGGTCAATTTTTTTAGGTGGTTTAAAGAGAGACACATTACTTTACTTTAAAGGAGTTGGGTTCTCTGAATGTCATGTGGCCTGTGCCTTTGAAAGAAGTTTGAACATTTGTCATTTCCAAAGTCAAAAAGCAACTGATAATCAAGTGAACTGAGCGCACATACCTTGAGTATAGGTATTTAGTTCTATATTAATACATATAACTTTTCATTTTTTCCCTCAGGAACAACTCCAGGAACAACACCTGGAACCACTCCAGCTACAACACCTGCAACAACGCCAGGAACGACACCCGGAACAACACCTGCAACAACGCCTGTGACAACGCAAGCTACAACACCTGAAACGACACCTGGAACAACACCAGGCACAACACCAGGTACTACACCAGGCACTACACCAGGTAAGGTCATTTTTTAGGTGGTTTAAAGAGAGACACATTACTTTACTTTAAAGGAGTTGGGTTCTCTGAATGTCATGTGGCCTGTGCCTTTGAAAGAAGTTTGAACATTTGTCATTTCCAAAGTCAAAAAGCAACTGATAATCAAGTGAACTGAGCGCACATACCTTGAGTATAGGTATTTAGTTCTATATTAATACATATAACTTTTCATTTTTTCCCTCAGGAACAACTCCAGGAACAACACCTGGAACCACTCCAGCTACAACACCTGCAACAACGCCAGGAACGACACCCGGAACAACACCTGCAACAACGCCTGTGACAACGCAAGCTACAACACCTGAAACGACACCTGGAACAACACCAGGCACAACACCAGGTACTACACCAGGCACTACACCAGGTAAGGTCAATTTTTTTAGGTGGTTTAAAGAGAGACACATTACTTTACTTTAAAGGAGTTGGGTTCTCTAAATGTCATGTGGCCTGTGCCTTTAAAGAAGTTTGAACATTTGTCATTTCCAAAGTCAAAAAGCAACTGATAATCAAGTGAACTGAGCGCACATACCTTGAGTATAGGTATTTAGTTCTATATTAATACATATAACTTTTCATTTTTTCCCTCAGGAACAACTCCAGGAACAACACCTGGAACCACTCCAGCTACAACACCTGCAACAACGCCAGGAACGACACCCGGAACAACACCTGCAACAACGCCTGTGACAACGCAAGCTACAACACCTGAAACGACACCTGGAACAACACCAGGCACAACACCAGGTACTACACCAGGCACTACACCAGGTAAGGTCAATTTTTTAGGTGGTTTAAGAGAGACACATTACTTTACTTTAAAGGAGTTGGGTTCTCTAAATGTCATGTGGCCTGTTTCTTTAAAAGAAGTTTGAACATTTGTCATTTCCAAAGCCAAAAAGCAACTGATAATCAAGTGAACTGAGCGCACATACCTTGAGTATAGGTATTTAGTTCTATATTAATACATATAACTTTTCATTTTTTCCCTCAGGAACAACTCCAGGAACAACACCTGGAACCACTCCAGCTACAACACCTGCAACAACGCCAGGAACGACACCCGGAACAACACCTGCAACAACGCCTGTGACAACGCAAGCTACAACACCTGAAACGACACCTGGAACAACACCAGGCACAACACCAGGTACTACACCAGGCACTACACCAGGTAAGGTCATTTTTTTAGGTGGTTTAAAGAGAGACACATTACTTTACTTTAAAGGAGTTGGGTTCTCTGAATGTCATGTGGCCTGTGCCTTTAAAGAAGTTTGAACATTTGTCATTTCCAAAGTCAAAAAGCAACTGATAATCAAGTGAACTGAGCGCACATACCTTGAGTATAGGTATTTAGTTCTATATTAATACATATAACTTTTCATTTTTTCCCTCAGGAACAACTCCAGGAACAACACCTGGAACCACTCCAGCTACAACACCTGCAACAACGCCAGGAACGACACCCGGAACAACACCTGCAACAACGCCTGTGACAACGCAAGCTACAACACCTGAAACGACACCTGGAACAACACCAGGCACAACACCAGGTACTACACCAGGCACTACACCAGGTAAGGTCAATTTTTTAGGTGGTTTGAAGAGAGACACATTACTTTACTTTAAAGGAGTTGGGTTCTCTAAATGTCATGTGGCCTGTTTCTTTAAAAGAAGTTTGAACATTTGTCATTTCCAAAGCCAAAAAGCAACTGATAATCAAGTGAACTGAGCGCACATACCTTGAGTATAGGTATTTAGTTCTATATTAATACATATAACTTTTCATTTTTTCCCTCAGGAACAACTCCAGGAACAACACCTGGAACCACTCCAGCTACAACACCTGCAACAACGCCAGGAACGACACCCGGAACAACACCTGCAACAACGCCTGTGACAACGCAAGCTACAACACCTGAAACGACACCTGGAACAACACCAGGCACAACACCAGGTACTACACCAGGCACTACACCAGGTAAGGTCAATTTTTTAGGTGGTTTGAAGAGAGACACATTACTTTACTTTAAAGGAGTTGGGTTCTCTTAATGTCATGTGGCCTGTTTCTTTAAAAGAAGTTTGAACATTTGTCATTTCCAAAGCCAAAAAGCAACTGATAATCAAGTGAACTGAGCGCACATACCTTGAGTATAGGTATTTAGTTCTATATCAATACATATAACTTTTCATTTTTTCCCTCAGGAACAACTCCAGGAACAACACCTGGAACCACTCCAGCTACAACACCTGCAACAACGCCAGGAACGACACCCGGAACAACACCTGCAACAACGCCTGTGACAACGCAAGCTACAACACCTGAAACGACACCTGGAACAACACCAGGCACAACACCAGGTACTACACCAGGCACTACACCAGGTAAGGTCATTTTTTTAGGTGGTTTAAAGAGAGACACATTACTTTACTTTAAAGGAGTTGGGTTCTCTGAATGTCATGTGGCCTGTGCCTTTGAAAGAAGTTTGAACATTTGTCATTTCCAAAGTCAAAAAGCAACTGATAATCAAGTGAACTGAGCGCACATACCTTGAGTATAGGTATTTAGTTCTATATTAATACATATAACTTTTCATTTTTTCCCTCAGGAACAACTCCAGGAACAACACCTGGAACCACTCCAGCTACAACACCTGCAACAACGCCAGGAACGACACCCGGAACAACACCTGCAACAACGCCTGTGACAACGCAAGCTACAACACCTGAAACGACACCTGGAACAACACCAGGCACAACACCAGGTACTACACCAGGCACTACACCAGGTAAGGTCAATTTTTTAGGTGGTTTAAGAGAGACACATTACTTTACTTTAAAGGAGTTGGGTTCTCTTAATGTCATGTGGCCTGTTTCTTTAAAAGAAGTTTGAACATTTGTCATTTCCAAAGCCAAAAAGCAACTGATAATCAAGTGAACTGAGCGCACATACCTTGAGTATAGGTATTTAGTTCTATATCAATACATATAACTTTTCATTTTTTCCCTCAGGAACAACTCCAGGAACAACACCTGGAACCACTCCAGCTACAACACCTGCAACAACGCCAGGAACGACACCCGGAACAACACCTGCAACAACGCCTGTGACAACGCAAGCTACAACACCTGAAACGACACCTGGAACAACACCAGGCACAACACCAGGTACTACACCAGGCACTACACCAGGTAAGGTCAATTTTTTTAGGTGGTTTAAAGAGAGACACATTACTTTACTTTAAAGGAGTTGGGTTCTCTGAATGTCATGTGGCCTGTGCCTTTGAAAGAAGTTTGAACATTTGTCATTTCCAAAGTCAAAAAGCAACTGATAATCAAGTGAACTGAGCGCACATACCTTGAGTATAGGTATTTAGTTCTATATTAATACATATAACTTTTCATTTTTTCCCTCAGGAACAACTCCAGGAACAACACCTGGAACCACTCCAGCTACAACACCTGCAACAACGCCAGGAACGACACCCGGAACAACACCTGCAACAACGCCTGTGACAACGCAAGCTACAACACCTGAAACGACACCTGGAACAACACCAGGCACAACACCAGGTACTACACCAGGCACTACACCAGGTAAGGTCATTTTTTAGGTGGTTTAAAGAGAGACACATTACTTTACTTTAAAGGAGTTGGGTTCTCTAAATGTCATGTGGCCTGTGCCTTTAAAAGAAGTTTGAACATTTGTCATTTCCAAAGTCAAAAAGCAACTGATAATCAAGTGAACTGAGCGCACATACCTTGAGTATAGGTATTTAGTTCTATATTAATACATATAACTTTTCATTTTTTCCCTCAGGAACAACTCCAGGAACAACACCTGGAACCACTCCAGCTACAACACCTGCAACAACGCCAGGAACGACACCCGGAACAACACCTGCAACAACGCCTGTGACAACGCAAGCTACAACACCTGAAACGACACCTGGAACAACACCAGGCACAACACCAGGTACTACACCAGGCACTACACCAGGTAAGGTCAATTTTTTAGGTGGTTTGAAGAGAGACACATTACTTTACTTTAAAGGAGTTGGGTTCTCTAAATGTCATGTGGCCTGTTTCTTTAAAAGAAGTTTGAACATTTGTCATTTCCAAAGCCAAAAAGCAACTGATAATCAAGTGAACTGAGCGCACATACCTTGAGTATAGGTATTTAGTTCTATATTAATACATATAACTTTTCATTTTTTCCCTCAGGAACAACTCCAGGAACAACACCTGGAACCACTCCAGCTACAACACCTGCAACAACGCCAGGAACGACACCCGGAACAACACCTGCAACAACGCCTGTGACAACGCAAGCTACAACACCTGAAACGACACCTGGAACAACACCAGGCACAACACCAGGTACTACACCAGGCACTACACCAGGTAAGGTCAATTTTTTAGGTGGTTTGAAGAGAGACACATTACTTTACTTTAAAGGAGTTGGGTTCTCTGAATGTCATGTGGCCTGTTTCTTTAAAAGAAGTTTGAACATTTGTCATTTCCAAAGCCAAAAAGCAACTGATAATCAAGTGAACTGAGCGCACATACCTTGAGTATAGGTATTTAGTTCTATATCAATACATATAACTTTTCATTTTTTCCCTCAGGAACAACTCCAGGAACAACACCTGGAACCACTCCAGCTACAACACCTGCAACAACGCCAGGAACGACACCCGGAACAACACCTGCAACAACGCCTGTGACAACGCAAGCTACAACACCTGAAACGACACCTGGAACAACACCAGGCACAACACCAGGTACTACACCAGGCACTACACCAGGTAAGGTCAATTTTTTTAGATGGTTTAAAGAGAGACACATTACTTTACTTTAAAGGAGTTGGGTTCTCTGAATGTCATGTGGCCTGTGCCTTTGAAAGAAGTTTGAACATTTGTCATTTCCAAAGTCAAAAAGCAACTGATAATCAAGTGAACTGAGCGCACATACCTTGAGTATAGGTATTTAGTTCTATATTAATACATATAACTTTTCATTTTTTCCCTCAGGAACAACTCCAGGAACAACACCTGGAACCACTCCAGCTACAACACCTGCAACAACGCCAGGAACGACACCCGGAACAACACCTGCAACAACGCCTGTGACAACGCAAGCTACAACACCTGAAACGACACCTGGAACAACACCAGGCACAACACCAGGTACTACACCAGGCACTACACCAGGTAAGGTCAATTTTTTAGGTGGTTTAAAGAGAGACACATTACTTTACTTTAAAGGAGTTGGGTTCTCTAAATGTCATGTGGCCTGTGCCTTTAAAAGAAGTTTGAACATTTGTCATTTCCAAAGTCAAAAAGCAACTGATAATCAAGTGAACTGAGCGCACATACCTTGAGTATAGGTATTTAGTTCTATATTAATACATATAACTTTTCATTTTTTCCCTCAGGAACAACTCCAGGAACAACACCTGGAACCACTCCAGCTACAACACCTGCAACAACGCCAGGAACGACACCCGGAACAACACCTGCAACAACGCCTGTGACAACGCAAGCTACAACACCTGAAACGACACCTGGAACAACACCAGGCACAACACCAGGTACTACACCAGGCACTACACCAGGTAAGGTCAATTTTTTAGGTGGTTTGAAGAGAGACACATTACTTTACTTTAAAGGAGTTGGGTTCTCTAATGTCATGTGGCCTGTTTCTTTAAAAGAAGTTTGAACATTTGTCATTTCCAAAGCCAAAAAGCAACTGATAATCAAGTGAACTAAGCGCACATACCTTGAGTATAGGTATTTAGTTCTATATCAATACATATAACTTTTCATTTTTTCCCTCAGGAACAACTCCAGGAACAACACCTGGAACCACTCCAGCTACAACACCTGCAACAACGCCAGGAACGACACCCGGAACAACACCTGCAACAACGCCTGTGACAACGCAAGCTACAACACCTGAAACGACACCTGGAACAACACCAGGCACAACACCAGGTACTACACCAGGCACTACACCAGGTAAGGTCAATTTTTTAGGTGGTTTAAAGAGAGACACATTACTTTACTTTAAAGGAGTTGGGTTCTCTGAATGTCATGTGGCCTGTGCCTTTGAAAGAAGTTTGAACATTTGTCATTTCCAAAGTCAAAAAGCAACTGATAATCAAGTGAACTGAGCGCACATACCTTGAGTATAGGTATTTAGTTCTATATTAATACATATAACTTTTCATTTTTTCCCTCAGGAACAACTCCAGGAACAACACCTGGAACCACTCCAGCTACAACACCTGCAACAACGCCAGGAACGACACCCGGAACAACACCTGCAACAACGCCTGTGACAACGCAAGCTACAACACCTGAAACGACACCTGGAACAACACCAGGCACAACACCAGGTACTACACCAGGCACTACACCAGGTAAGGTCAATTTTTTAGGTGGTTTAAAGAGAGACACATTACTTTACTTTAAAGGAGTTGGGTTCTCTAAATGTCATGTGGCCTGTGCCTTTAAAAGAAGTTTGAACATTTGTCATTTCCAAAGTCAAAAAGCAACTGATAATCAAGTGAACTGAGCGCACATACCTTGAGTATAGGTATTTTGTTCTATATTAATACATATAACTTTTCATTTTTTCCCTCAGGAACAACTCCAGGAACAACACCTGGAACCACTCCAGCTACAACACCTGCAACAACGCCAGGAACGACACCCGGAACAACACCTGCAACAACGCCTGTGACAACGCAAGCTACAACACCTGAAACGACACCTGGAACAACACCAGGCACAACACCAGGTACTACACCAGGCACTACACCAGGTAAGGTCAATTTTTTAGGTGGTTTAAAGAGAGACACATTACTTTACTTTAAAGGAGTTGGGTTCTCTAAATGTCATGTGGCCTGTTTCTTTAAAAGAAGTTTGAACATTTGTCATTTCCAAAGCCAAAAAGCAACTGATAATCAAGTGAACTGAGCGCACATACCTTGAGTATAGGTATTTAGTTCTATATTAATACATATAACTTTTCATTTTTTCCCTCAGGAACAACTCCAGGAACAACACCTGGAACCACTCCAGCTACAACACCTGCAACAACGCCAGGAACGACACCCGGAACAACACCTGCAACAACGCCTGTGACAACGCAAGCTACAACACCTGAAACGACACCTGGAACAACACCAGGCACAACACCAGGTACTACACCAGGCACTACACCAGGTAAGGTCAATTTTTTAGGTGGTTTGAAGAGAGACACATTACTTTACTTTAAAGGAGTTGGGTTCTCTGAATGTCATGTGGCCTGTTTCTTTAAAAGAAGTTTGAACATTTGTCATTTCCAAAGCCAAAAAGCAACTGATAATCAAGTGAACTGAGCGCACATACCTTGAGTATAGGTATTTAGTTCTATATCAATACATATAACTTTTCATTTTTTCCCTCAGGAACAACTCCAGGAACAACACCTGGAACCACTCCAGCTACAACACCTGCAACAACGCCAGGAACGACACCCGGAACAACACCTGCAACAACGCCTGTGACAACGCAAGCTACAACACCTGAAACGACACCTGGAACAACACCAGGCACAACACCAGGTACTACACCAGGCACTACACCAGGTAAGGTCAATTTTTTTAGGTGGTTTAAAGAGAGACACATTACTTTACTTTAAAGGAGTTGGGTTCTCTGAATGTCATGTGGCCTGTGCCTTTGAAAGAAGTTTGAACATTTGTCATTTCCAAAGTCAAAAAGCAACTGATAATCAAGTGAACTGAGCGCACATACCTTGAGTATAGGTATTTAGTTCTATATTAATACATATAACTTTTCATTTTTTCCCTCAGGAACAACTCCAGGAACAACACCTGGAACCACTCCAGCTACAACACCTGCAACAACGCCAGGAACGACACCCGGAACAACACCTGCAACAACGCCTGTGACAACGCAAGCTACAACACCTGAAACGACACCTGGAACAACACCAGGCACAACACCAGGTACTACACCAGGCACTACACCAGGTAAGGTCATTTTTTAGGTGGTTTAAAGAGAGACACATTACTTTACTTTAAAGGAGTTGGGTTCTCTAAATGTCATGTGGCCTGTGCCTTTAAAAGAAGTTTGAACATTTGTCATTTCCAAAGTCAAAAAGCAACTGATAATCAAGTGAACTGAGCGCACATACCTTGAGTATAGGTATTTAGTTCTATATTAATACATATAACTTTTCATTTTTTCCCTCAGGAACAACTCCAGGAACAACACCTGGAACCACTCCAGCTACAACACCTGCAACAACGCCAGGAACGACACCCGGAACAACACCTGCAACAACGCCTGTGACAACGCAAGCTACAACACCTGAAACGACACCTGGAACAACACCAGGCACAACACCAGGTACTACACCAGGCACTACACCAGGTAAGGTCAATTTTTTAGGTGGTTTGAAGAGAGACACATTACTTTACTTTAAAGGAGTTGGGTTCTCTAAATGTCATGTGGCCTGTTTCTTTAAAAGAAGTTTGAACATTTGTCATTTCCAAAGCAAAAAGCAACTGATAATCAAGTGAACTGAGCGCACATACCTTGAGTATAGGTATTTAGTTCTATATTAATACATATAACTTTTCATTTTTTCCCTCAGGAACAACTCCAGGAACAACACCTGGAACCACTCCAGCTACAACACCTGCAACAACGCCAGGAACGACACCCGGAACAACACCTGCAACAACGCCTGTGACAACGCAAGCTACAACACCTGAAACGACACCTGGAACAACACCAGGCACAACACCAGGTACTACACCAGGCACTACACCAGGTAAGGTCAATTTTTTTAGGTGGTTTAAAGAGAGACACATTACTTTACTTTAAAGGAGTTGGGTTCTCTGAATGTCATGTGGCCTGTGCCTTTGAAAGAAGTTTGAACATTTGTCATTTCCAAAGTCAAAAAGCAACTGATAATCAAGTGAACTGAGCGCACATACCTTGAGTATAGGTATTTAGTTCTATATTAATACATATAACTTTTCATTTTTTCCCTCAGGAACAACTCCAGGAACAACACCTGGAACCACTCCAGCTACAACACCTGCAACAACGCCAGGAACGACACCCGGAACAACACCTGCAACAACGCCTGTGACAACGCAAGCTACAACACCTGAAACGACACCTGGAACAACACCAGGCACAACACCAGGTACTACACCAGGCACTACACCAGGTAAGGTCAATTTTTTAGGTGGTTTAAAGAGAGACACATTACTTTACTTTAAAGGAGTTGGGTTCTCTAAATGTCATGTGGCCTGTTTCTTTAAAAGAAGTTTGAACATTTGTCATTTCCAAAGCCAAAAAGCAACTGATAATCAAGTGAACTGAGCGCACATACCTTGAGTATAGGTATTTAGTTCTATATCAATACATATAACTTTTCATTTTTTCCCTCAGGAACAACTCCAGGAACAACACCTGGAACCACTCCAGCTACAACACCTGCAACAACGCCAGGAACGACACCCGGAACAACACCTGCAACAACGCAAGCTACAACACCTGAAACGACACCTGGAACAACACCAGGCACAACACCAGGTACTACACCAGGCACTACACCAGGTAAGGTCAATTTTTTTAGGTGGTTTAAAGAGAGACACATTACTTTACTTTAAAGGAGTTGGGTTCTCTGAATGTCATGTGGCCTGTGCCTTTGAAAGAAGTTTGAACATTTGTCATTTCCAAAGTCAAAAAGCAACTGATAATCAAGTGAACTGAGCGCACATACCTTGAGTATAGGTATTTAGTTCTATATTAATACATATAACTTTTCATTTTTTCCCTCAGGAACAACTCCAGGAACAACACCTGGAACCACTCCAGCTACAACACCTGCAACAACGCCAGGAACGACACCCGGAACAACACCTGCAACAACGCCTGTGACAACGCAAGCTACAACACCTGAAACGACACCTGGAACAACACCAGGCACAACACCAGGTACTACACCAGGTAAGGTCAATTTTTTTATGGTTTAAAGAGAGACACATTACTTTACTTTAAAGGAGTTGGGTTCTCTGAATGTCATGTGGCCTGTGCCTTTGAAAGAAGTTTGAACATTTGTCATTTCCAAAGTCAAAAAGCAACTGATAATCAAGTGAACTGAGCGCACATACCTTGAGTATAGGTATTTAGTTCTATATTAATACATATAACTTTTCATTTTTTCCCTCAGGAACAACTCCAGGAACAACACCTGGAACCACTCCAGCTACAACACCTGCAACAACGCCAGGAACGACACCCGGAACAACACCTGCAACAACGCCTGTGACAACGCAAGCTACAACACCTGAAACGACACCTGGAACAACACCAGGCACAACACCAGGTACTACACCAGGCACTACACCAGGTAAGGTCATTTTTTTAGGTGGTTTAAAGAGAGACACATTACTTTACTTTAAAGGAGTTGGGTTCTCTAATGTCATGTGGCCTGTGCCTTTAAAAGAAGTTTGAACATTTGTCATTTCCAAAGTCAAAAAGCAACTGATAATCAAGTGAACTGAGCGCACATACCTTGAGTATAGGTATTTAGTTCTATATTAATACATATAACTTTTCATTTTTTCCCTCAGGAACAACACCTGGAACCACTCCAGCTACAACACCTGCAACAACGCCAGGAACGACACCCGGAACAACACCTGCAACAACGCCTGTGACAACGCAAGCTACAACACCTGAAACGACACCTGGAACAACACCAGGCACAACACCAGGTACTACACCAGGCACTACACCAGGTAAGGTCAATTTTTTAGGTGGTTTAAAGAGAGACACATTACTTTACTTTAAAGGAGTTGGGTTCTCTGAATGTCATGTGGCCTGTGCCTTTAAAAGAAGTTTGAACATTTGTCATTTCCAAAGTCAAAAAGCAACTGATAATCAAGTGAACTGAGCGCACATACCTTGAGTATAGGTATTTAGTTCTATATTAATACATATAACTTTTCATTTTTTCCCTCAGGAACAACTCCAGGAACAACACCTGGAACCACTCCAGCTACAACACCTGCAACAACGCCAGGAACGACACCCGGAACAACACCTGCAACAACGCCTGTGACAACGCAAGCTACAACACCTGAAACGACACCTGGAACAACACCAGGCACAACACCAGGTACTACACCAGGCACTACACCAGGTAAGGTCAATTTTTTAGGTGGTTTAAAGAGAGACACATTACTTTACTTTAAAGGAGTTGGGTTCTCTGAATGTCATGTGGCCTGTTTCTTTAAAAGAAGTTTGAACATTTGTCATTTCCAAAGCAAAAAGCAACTGATAATCAAGTGAACTGAGCGCACATACCTTGAGTATAGGTATTTAGTTCTATATCAATACATATAACTTTTCATTTTTTCCCTCAGGAACAACTCCAGGAACAACACCTGGAACCACTCCAGCTACAACACCTGCAACAACGCCAGGAACGACACCCGGAACAACACCTGCAACAACGCCTGTGACAACGCAAGCTACAACACCTGAAACGACACCTGGAACAACACCAGGCACAACACCAGGTACTACACCAGGCACTACACCAGGTAAGGTCAATTTTTTTAGGTGGTTTAAAGAGAGACACATTACTTTACTTTAAAGGAGTTGGGTTCTCTGAATGTCATGTGGCCTGTGCCTTTGAAAGAAGTTTGAACATTTGTCATTTCCAAAGTCAAAAAGCAACTGATAATCAAGTGAACTGAGCGCACATACCTTGAGTATAGGTATTTAGTTCTATATTAATACATATAACTTTTCATTTTTTCCCTCAGGAACAACTCCAGGAACAACACCTGGAACCACTCCAGCTACAACACCTGCAACAACGCCAGGAACGACACCCGGAACAACACCTGCAACAACGCCTGTGACAACGCAAGCTACAACACCTGAAACGACACCTGGAACAACACCAGGCACAACACCAGGTACTACACCAGGCACTACACCAGGTAAGGTCAATTTTTTAGGTGGTTTAAAGAGAGACACATTACTTTACTTTAAAGGAGTTGGGTTCTCTAAATGTCATGTGGCCTGTGCCTTTAAAAGAAGTTTGAACATTTGTCATTTCCAAAGTCAAAAAGCAACTGATAATCAAGTGAACTGAGCGCACATACCTTGAGTATAGGTATTTAGTTCTATATTAATACATATAACTTTTCATTTTTTCCCTCAGGAACAACTCCAGGAACAACACCTGGAACCACTCCAGCTACAACACCTGCAACAACGCCAGGAACGACACCCGGAACAACACCTGCAACAACGCCTGTGACAACGCAAGCTACAACACCTGAAACGACACCTGGAACAACACCAGGCACAACACCAGGTACTACACCAGGCACTACACCAGGTAAGGTCAATTTTTTAGGTGGTTTAAAGAGAGACACATTACTTTACTTTAAAGGAGTTGGGTTCTCTAAATGTCATGTGGCCTGTTTCTTTAAAAGAAGTTTGAACATTTGTCATTTCCAAAGCCAAAAAGCAACTGATAATCAAGTGAACTGAGCGCACATACCTTGAGTATAGGTATTTAGTTCTATATTAATACATATAACTTTTCATTTTTTCCCTCAGGAACAACTCCAGGAACAACACCTGGAACCACTCCAGCTACAACACCTGCAACAACGCCAGGAACGACACCCGGAACAACACCTGCAACAACGCCTGTGACAACGCAAGCTACAACACCTGAAACGACACCTGGAACAACACCAGGCACAACACCAGGTACTACACCAGGCACTACACCAGGTAAGGTCAATTTTTTAGGTGGTTTGAAGAGAGACACATTACTTTACTTTAAAGGAGTTGGGTTCTCTGAATGTCATGTGGCCTGTTTCTTTAAAAGAAGTTTGAACATTTGTCATTTCCAAAGCCAAAAAGCAACTGATAATCAAGTGAACTGAGCGCACATACCTTGAGTATAGGTATTTAGTTCTATATCAATACATATAACTTTTCATTTTTTCCCTCAGGAACAACTCCAGGAACAACACCTGGAACCACTCCAGCTACAACACCTGCAACAACGCCAGGAACGACACCCGGAACAACACCTGCAACAACGCCTGTGACAACGCAAGCTACAACACCTGAAACGACACCTGGAACAACACCAGGCACAACACCAGGTACTACACCAGGCACTACACCAGGTAAGGTCAATTTTTTTAGGTGGTTTAAAGAGAGACACATTACTTTACTTTAAAGGAGTTGGGTTCTCTGAATGTCATGTGGCCTGTGCCTTTGAAAGAAGTTTGAACATTTGTCATTTCCAAAGTCAAAAAGCAACTGATAATCAAGTGAACTGAGCGCACATACCTTGAGTATAGGTATTTAGTTCTATATTAATACATATAACTTTTCATTTTTTCCCTCAGGAACAACTCCAGGAACAACACCTGGAACCACTCCAGCTACAACACCTGCAACAACGCCAGGAACGACACCCGGAACAACACCTGCAACAACGCCTGTGACAACGCAAGCTACAACACCTGAAACGACACCTGGAACAACACCAGGCACAACACCAGGTACTACACCAGGCACTACACCAGGTAAGGTCATTTTTTAGGTGGTTTAAAGAGAGACACATTACTTTACTTTAAAGGAGTTGGGTTCTCTAAATGTCATGTGGCCTGTGCCTTTAAAAGAAGTTTGAACATTTGTCATTTCCAAAGTCAAAAAGCAACTGATAATCAAGTGAACTGAGCGCACATACCTTGAGTATAGGTATTTAGTTCTATATTAATACATATAACTTTTCATTTTTTCCCTCAGGAACAACTCCAGGAACAACACCTGGAACCACTCCAGCTACAACACCTGCAACAACGCCAGGAACGACACCCGGAACAACACCTGCAACAACGCCTGTGACAACGCAAGCTACAACACCTGAAACGACACCTGGAACAACACCAGGCACAACACCAGGTACTACACCAGGCACTACACCAGGTAAGGTCAATTTTTTAGGTGGTTTAAAGAGAGACACATTACTTTACTTTAAAGGAGTTGGGTTCTCTAAATGTCATGTGGCCTGTTTCTTTAAAAGAAGTTTGAACATTTGTCATTTCCAAAGCCAAAAAGCAACTGATAATCAAGTGAACTGAGCGCACATACCTTGAGTATAGGTATTTAGTTCTATATCAATACATATAACTTTTCATTTTTTCCCTCAGGAACAACTCCAGGAACAACACCTGGAACCACTCCAGCTACAACACCTGCAACAACGCCAGGAACGACACCCGGAACAACACCTGCAACAACGCCTGTGACAACGCAAGCTACAACACCTGAAACGACACCTGGAACAACACCAGGCACAACACCAGGTACTACACCAGGCACTACACCAGGTAAGGTCAATTTTTTAGGTGGTTTAAAGAGAGACACATTACTTTACTTTAAAGGAGTTGGGTTCTCTGAATGTCATGTGGCCTGTTTCTTTAAAAGAAGTTTGAACATTTGTCATTTCCAAAGCCAAAAAGCAACTGATAATCAAGTGAACTGAGCGCACATACCTTGAGTATAGGTATTTAGTTCTATATCAATACATATAACTTTTCATTTTTTCCCTCAGGAACAACTCCAGGAACAACACCTGGAACCACTCCAGCTACAACACCTGCAACAACGCCAGGAACGACACCCGGAACAACACCTGCAACAACGCCTGTGACAACGCAAGCTACAACACCTGAAACGACACCTGGAACAACACCAGGCACAACACCAGGTACTACACCAGGCACTACACCAGGTAAGGTCAATTTTTTAGGTGGTTTAAAGAGAGACACATTACTTTACTTTAAAGGAGTTGGGTTCTCTAAATGTCATGTGGCCTGTGCCTTTAAAAGAAGTTTGAACATTTGTCATTTCCAAAGTCAAAAAGCAACTGATAATCAAGTGAACTGAGCGCACATACCTTGAGTATAGGTATTTAGTTCTATATTAATACATATAACTTTTCATTTTTTCCCTCAGGAACAACTCCAGGAACAACACCTGGAACCACTCCAGCTACAACACCTGCAACAACGCCAGGAACGACACCCGGAACAACACCTGCAACAACGCCTGTGACAACGCAAGCTACAACACCTGAAACGACACCTGGAACAACACCAGGCACAACACCAGGTACTACACCAGGCACTACACCAGGTAAGGTCAATTTTTTAGGTGGTTTGAAGAGAGACACATTACTTTACTTTAAAGGAGTTGGGTTCTCTAAATGTCATGTGGCCTGTGCCTTTAAAAGAAGTTTGAACATTTGTCATTTCCAAAGCCAAAAAGCAACTGATAATCAAGTGAACTGAGCGCACATACCTTGAGTATAGGTATTTAGTTCTATATTAATACATATAACTTTTCATTTTTTCCCTCAGGAACAACTCCAGGAACAACACCTGGAACCACTCCAGCTACAACACCTGCAACAACGCCAGGAACGACACCCGGAACAACACCTGCAACAACGCCTGTGACAACGCAAGCTACAACACCTGAAACGACACCTGGAACAACACCAGGCACAACACCAGGTACTACACCAGGCACTACACCAGGTAAGGTCAATTTTTTAGGTGGTTTGAAGAGAGACACATTACTTTACTTTAAAGGAGTTGGGTTCTCTGAATGTCATGTGGCCTGTTTCTTTAAAAGAAGTTTGAACATTTGTCATTTCCAAAGCCAAAAAGCAACTGATAATCAAGTGAACTGAGCGCACATACCTTGAGTATAGGTATTTAGTTCTATATCAATACATATAACTTTTCATTTTTTCCCTCAGGAACAACTCCAGGAACAACACCTGGAACCACTCCAGCTACAACACCTGCAACAACGCCAGGAACGACACCCGGAACAACACCTGCAACAACGCCTGTGACAACGCAAGCTACAACACCTGAAACGACACCTGGAACAACACCAGGCACAACACCAGGTACTACACCAGGCACTACACCAGGTAAGGTCAATTTTTTTAGGTGGTTTAAAGAGAGACACATTACTTTACTTTAAAGGAGTTGGGTTCTCTGAATGTCATGTGGCCTGTGCCTTTGAAAGAAGTTTGAACATTTGTCATTTCCAAAGTCAAAAAGCAACTGATAATCAAGTGAACTGAGCGCACATACCTTGAGTATAGGTATTTAGTTCTATATTAATACATATAACTTTTCATTTTTTCCCTCAGGAACAACTCCAGGAACAACACCTGGAACCACTCCAGCTACAACACCTGCAACAACGCCAGGAACGACACCCGGAACAACACCTGCAACAACGCCTGTGACAACGCAAGCTACAACACCTGAAACGACACCTGGAACAACACCAGGCACAACACCAGGTACTACACCAGGCACTACACCAGGTAAGGTCATTTTTTAGGTGGTTTAAAGAGAGACACATTACTTTACTTTAAAGGAGTTGGGTTCTCTAAATGTCATGTGGCCTGTGCCTTTAAAAGAAGTTTGAACATTTGTCATTTCCAAAGTCAAAAAGCAACTGATAATCAAGTGAACTGAGCGCACATACCTTGAGTATAGGTATTTTGTTCTATATTAATACATATAACTTTTCATTTTTTCCCTCAGGAACAACTCCAGGAACAACACCCGGAACAACACCTGCAACAACGCCTGTGACAACGCAAGCTACAACACCTGAAACGACACCTGGAACAACACCAGGCACAACACCAGGTACTACACCAGGCACTACACCAGGTAAGGTCAATTTTTTAGGTGGTTTGAAGAGAGACACATTACTTTACTTTAAAGGAGTTGGGTTCTCTAAATGTCATGTGGCCTGTTTCTTTAAAAGAAGTTTGAACATTTGTCATTTCCAAAGCCAAAAAGCAACTGATAATCAAGTGAACTAAGCGCACATACCTTGAGTATAGGTATTTAGTTCTATATCAATACATATAACTTTTCATTTTTTCCCTCAGGAACAACTCCAGGAACAACACCTGGAACCACTCCAGCTACAACACCTGCAACAACGCCAGGAACGACACCCGGAACAACACCTGCAACAACGCAAGCTACAACACCTGAAACGACACCTGGAACAACACCAGGCACAACACCAGGTACTACACCAGGCACTACACCAGGTAAGGTCAATTTTTTTAGGTGGTTTAAAGAGAGACACATTACTTTACTTTAAAGGAGTTGGGTTCTCTGAATGTCATGTGGCCTGTGCCTTTGAAAGAAGTTTGAACATTTGTCATTTCCAAAGTCAAAAAGCAACTGATAATCAAGTGAACTGAGCGCACATACCTTGAGTATAGGTATTTAGTTCTATATTAATACATATAACTTTTCATTTTTTCCCTCAGGAACAACTCCAGGAACAACACCTGGAACCACTCCAGCTACAACACCTGCAACAACGCCAGGAACGACACCCGGAACAACACCTGCAACAACGCCTGTGACAACGCAAGCTACAACACCTGAAACGACACCTGGAACAACACCAGGCACAACACCAGGTACTACACCAGGTAAGGTCAATTTTTTTAGGTGGTTTAAAGAGAGACACATTACTTTACTTTAAAGGAGTTGGGTTCTCTGAATGTCATGTGGCCTGTGCCTTTGAAAGAAGTTTGAACATTTGTCATTTCCAAAGTCAAAAAGCAACTGATAATCAAGTGAACTGAGCGCACATACCTTGAGTATAGGTATTTAGTTCTATATTAATACATATAACTTTTCATTTTTTCCCTCAGGAACAACTCCAGGAACAACACCTGGAACCACTCCAGCTACAACACCTGCAACAACGCCAGGAACGACACCCGGAACAACACCTGCAACAACGCCTGTGACAACGCAAGCTACAACACCTGAAACGACACCTGGAACAACACCAGGCACAACACCAGGTACTACACCAGGCACTACACCAGGTAAGGTCAATTTTTTAGGTGGTTTGAAGAGAGACACATTACTTTACTTTAAAGGAGTTGGGTTCTCTAAATGTCATGTGGCCTGTTTCTTTAAAAGAAGTTTGAACATTTGTCATTTCCAAAGCCAAAAAGCAACTGATAATCAAGTGAACTGAGCGCACATACCTTGAGTATAGGTATTTAGTTCTATATCAATACATATAACTTTTCATTTTTTCCCTCAGGAACAACTCCAGGAACAACACCTGGAACCACTCCAGCTACAACACCTGCAACAACGCCAGGAACGACACCCGGAACAACACCTGCAACAACGCCTGTGACAACGCAAGCTACAACACCTGAAACGACACCTGGAACAACACCAGGCACAACACCAGGTACTACACCAGGCACTACACCAGGTAAGGTCAATTTTTTTAGGTGGTTTAAAGAGAGACACATTACTTTACTTTAAAGGAGTTGGGTTCTCTGAATGTCATGTGGCCTGTGCCTTTGAAAGAAGTTTGAACATTTGTCATTTCCAAAGTCAAAAAGCAACTGATAATCAAGTGAACTGAGCGCACATACCTTGAGTATAGGTATTTAGTTCTATATTAATACATATAACTTTTCATTTTTTCCCTCAGGAACAACTCCAGGAACAACACCTGGAACCACTCCAGCTACAACACCTGCAACAACGCCAGGAACGACACCCGGAACAACACCTGCAACAACGCCTGTGACAACGCAAGCTACAACACCTGAAACGACACCTGGAACAACACCAGGCACAACACCAGGTACTACACCAGGCACTACACCAGGTAAGGTCATTTTTTAGGTGGTTTAAAGAGAGACACATTACTTTACTTTAAAGGAGTTGGGTTCTCTAAATGTCATGTGGCCTGTGCCTTTAAAAGAAGTTTGAACATTTGTCATTTCCAAAGTCAAAAAGCAACTGATAATCAAGTGAACTGAGCGCACATACCTTGAGTATAGGTATTTAGTTCTATATTAATACATATAACTTTTCATTTTTTCCCTCAGGAACAACTCCAGGAACAACACCTGGAACCACTCCAGCTACAACACCTGCAACAACGCCAGGAACGACACCCGGAACAACACCTGCAACAACGCCTGTGACAACGCAAGCTACAACACCTGAAACGACACCTGGAACAACACCAGGCACAACACCAGGTACTACACCAGGCACTACACCAGGTAAGGTCAATTTTTTAGGTGGTTTGAAGAGAGACACATTACTTTACTTTAAAGGAGTTGGGTTCTCTAAATGTCATGTGGCCTGTTTCTTTAAAAGAAGTTTGAACATTTGTCATTTCCAAAGCCAAAAAGCAACTGATAATCAAGTGAACTAAGCGCACATACCTTGAGTATAGGTATTTAGTTCTATATCAATACATATAACTTTTCATTTTTTCCCTCAGGAACAACTCCAGGAACAACACCTGGAACCACTCCAGCTACAACACCTGCAACAACGCCAGGAACGACACCCGGAACAACACCTGCAACAACGCAAGCTACAACACCTGAAACGACACCTGGAACAACACCAGGCACAACACCAGGTACTACACCAGGCACTACACCAGGTAAGGTCAATTTTTTAGGTGGTTTAAAGAGAGACACATTACTTTACTTTAAAGGAGTTGGGTTCTCTGAATGTCATGTGGCCTGTGCCTTTGAAAGAAGTTTGAACATTTGTCATTTCCAAAGTCAAAAAGCAACTGATAATCAAGTGAACTGAGCGCACATACCTTGAGTATAGGTATTTAGTTCTATATTAATACATATAACTTTTCATTTTTTCCCTCAGGAACAACTCCAGGAACAACACCTGGAACCACTCCAGCTACAACACCTGCAACAACGCCAGGAACGACACCCGGAACAACACCTGCAACAACGCCTGTGACAACGCAAGCTACAACACCTGAAACGACACCTGGAACAACACCAGGCACAACACCAGGTACTACACCAGGTAAGGTCAATTTTTTTAGGTGGTTTAAAGAGAGACACATTACTTTACTTTAAAGGAGTTGGGTTCTCTGAATGTCATGTGGCCTGTGCCTTTGAAAGAAGTTTGAACATTTGTCATTTCCAAAGTCAAAAAGCAACTGATAATCAAGTGAACTGAGCGCACATACCTTGAGTATAGGTATTTAGTTCTATATTAATACATATAACTTTTCATTTTTTCCCTCAGGAACAACTCCAGGAACAACACCTGGAACCACTCCAGCTACAACACCTGCAACAACGCCAGGAACGACACCCGGAACAACACCTGCAACAACGCCTGTGACAACGCAAGCTACAACACCTGAAACGACACCTGGAACAACACCAGGCACAACACCAGGTACTACACCAGGCACTACACCAGGTAAGGTCATTTTTTAGGTGGTTTAAAGAGAGACACATTACTTTACTTTAAAGGAGTTGGGTTCTCTGAATGTCATGTGGCCTGTGCCTTTAAAAGAAGTTTGAACATTTGTCATTTCCAAAGTCAAAAAGCAACTGATAATCAAGTGAACTGAGCGCACATACCTTGAGTATAGGTATTTAGTTCTATATTAATACATATAACTTTTCATTTTTTCCCTCAGGAACAACTCCAGGAACAACACCTGGAACCACTCCAGCTACAACACCTGCAACAACGCCAGGAACGACACCCGGAACAACACCTGCAACAACGCCTGTGACAACGCAAGCTACAACACCTGAAACGACACCTGGAACAACACCAGGCACAACACCAGGTACTACACCAGGTAAGGTCAATTTTTTTAGGTGGTTTAAAGAGAGACACATTACTTTACTTTAAAGGAGTTGGGTTCTCTGAATGTCATGTGGCCTGTGCCTTTGAAAGAAGTTTGAACATTTGTCATTTCCAAAGTCAAAAAGCAACTGATAATCAAGTGAACTGAGCGCACATACCTTGAGTATAGGTATTTAGTTCTATATTAATACATATAACTTTTCATTTTTTCCCTCAGGAACAACTCCAGGAACAACACCTGGAACCACTCCAGCTACAACACCTGCAACAACGCCAGGAACGACACCCGGAACAACACCTGCAACAACGCCTGTGACAACGCAAGCTACAACACCTGAAACGACACCTGGAACAACACCAGGCACAACACCAGGTACTACACCAGGCACTACACCAGGTAAGGTCATTTTTTTAGGTGGTTTAAAGAGAGACACATTACTTTACTTTAAAGGAGTTGGGTTCTCTGAATGTCATGTGGCCTGTGCCTTTGAAAGAAGTTTGAACATTTGTCATTTCCAAAGTCAAAAAGCAACTGATAATCAAGTGAACTGAGCGCACATACCTTGAGTATAGGTATTTAGTTCTATATCAATACATATAACTTTTCATTTTTTCCCTCAGGAACAACTCCAGGAACAACACCTGGAACCACTCCAGCTACAACACCTGCAACAACGCCAGGAACGACACCCGGAACAACACCTGCAACAACGCCTGTGACAACGCAAGCTACAACACCTGAAACGACACCTGGAACAACACCAGGCACAACACCAGGTACTACACCAGGCACTACACCAGGTAAGGTCAATTTTTTTAGGTGGTTTAAAGAGAGACACATTACTTTACTTTAAAGGAGTTGGGTTCTCTGAATGTCATGTGGCCTGTGCCTTTGAAAGAAGTTTGAACATTTGTCATTTCCAAAGTCAAAAAGCAACTGATAATCAAGTGAACTGAGCGCACATACCTTGAGTATAGGTATTTAGTTCTATATTAATACATATAACTTTTCATTTTTTCCCTCAGGAACAACTCCAGGAACAACACCTGGAACCACTCCAGCTACAACACCTGCAACAACGCCAGGAACGACACCCGGAACAACACCTGCAACAACGCCTGTGACAACGCAAGCTACAACACCTGAAACGACACCTGGAACAACACCAGGCACAACACCAGGTACTACACCAGGTAAGGTCAATTTTTTTAGGTGGTTTAAAGAGAGACACATTACTTTACTTTAAAGGAGTTGGGTTCTCTGAATGTCATGTGGCCTGTGCCTTTGAAAGAAGTTTGAACATTTGTCATTTCCAAAGTCAAAAAGCAACTGATAATCAAGTGAACTGAGCGCACATACCTTGAGTATAGGTATTTAGTTCTATATTAATACATATAACTTTTCATTTTTTCCCTCAGGAACAACTCCAGGAACAACACCTGGAACCACTCCAGCTACAACACCTGCAACAACGCCAGGAACGACACCCGGAACAACACCTGCAACAACGCCTGTGACAACGCAAGCTACAACACCTGAAACGACACCTGGAACAACACCAGGCACAAC
Organism: Strongylocentrotus purpuratus; assembly: GCF_000002235.5. NCBI lineage: Eukaryota > Metazoa > Echinodermata > Echinoidea > Camarodonta > Strongylocentrotidae > Strongylocentrotus > Strongylocentrotus purpuratus. Next base: position 19,812 of record NW_022145227.1, on the reverse strand, counting down.
ACCAGGTACTACACCAGGCACTACACCAGGTAAGGTCAATTTTTTTAGGTGGTTTAAAGAGAGACACATTACTTTACTTTAAAGGAGTTGGGTTCTCTGAATGTCATGTGGCCTGTGCCTTTGAAAGAAGTTTGAACATTTGTCATTTCCAAAGTCAAAAAGCAACTGATAATCAAGTGAACTGAGCGCACATACCTTGAGTATAGGTATTTAGTTCTATATTAATACATATAACTTTTCATTTTTTCCCTCAGGAACAACTCCAGGAACAACACCTGGAACCACTCCAGCTACAACACCTGCAACAACGCCAGGAACGACACCCGGAACAACACCTGCAACAACGCCTGTGACAACGCAAGCTACAACACCTGAAACGACACCTGGAACAACACCAGGCACAACACCAGGTACTACACCAGGTAAGGTCAATTTTTTAGGTGGTTTAAAGAGAGACACATTACTTTACTTTAAAGGAGTTGGGTTCTCTGAATGTCATGTGGCCTGTGCCTTTGAAAGAAGTTTGAACATTTGTCATTTCCAAAGTCAAAAAGCAACTGATAATCAAGTGAACTGAGCGCACATACCTTGAGTATAGGTATTTAGTTCTATATTAATACATATAACTTTTCATTTTTTCCCTCAGGAACAACTCCAGGAACAACACCTGGAACCACTCCAGCTACAACACCTGCAACAACGCCAGGAACGACACCCGGAACAACACCTGCAACAACGCCTGTGACAACGCAAGCTACAACACCTGAAACGACACCTGGAACAACACCAGGCACAACACCAGGTACTACACCAGGCACTACACCAGGTAAGGTCAATTTTTTTAGGTGGTTTAAAGAGAGACACATTACTTTACTTTAAAGGAGTTGGGTTCTCTGAATGTCATGTGGCCTGTGCCTTTGAAAGAAGTTTGAACATTTGTCATTTCCAAAGTCAAAAAGCAACTGATAATCAAGTGAACTGAGCGCACATACCTTGAGTATAGGTATTTAGTTCTATATTAATACATATAACTTTTCATTTTTTCCCTCAGGAACAACTCCAGGAACAACACCTGGAACCACTCCAGCTACAACACCTGCAACAACGCCAGGAACGACACCCGGAACAACACCTGCAACAACGCCTGTGACAACGCAAGCTACAACACCTGAAACGACACCTGGAACAACACCAGGCACAACACCAGGTACTACACCAGGCACTACACCAGGTAAGGTCAATTTTTTTAGGTGGTTTAAAGAGAGACACATTACTTTACTTTAAAGGAGTTGGGTTCTCTGAATGTCATGTGGCCTGTGCCTTTGAAAGAAGTTTGAACATTTGTCATTTCCAAAGTCAAAAAGCAACTGATAATCAAGTGAACTGAGCGCACATACCTTGAGTATAGGTATTTAGTTCTATATTAATACATATAACTTTTCATTTTTTCCCTCAGGAACAACTCCAGGAACAACACCTGGAACCACTCCAGCTACAACACCTGCAACAACGCCAGGAACGACACCCGGAACAACACCTGCAACAACGCCTGTGACAACGCAAGCTACAACACCTGAAACGACACCTGGACAACACCAGGCACAACACCAGGTACTACACCAGGTAAGGTCAATTTTTTTAGGTGGTTTAAAGAGAGACACATTACTTTACTTTAAAGGAGTTGGGTTCTCTGAATGTCATGTGGCCTGTGCCTTTGAAAGAAGTTTGAACATTTGTCATTTCCAAAGTCAAAAAGCAACTGATAATCAAGTGAACTGAGCGCACATACCTTGAGTATAGGTATTTAGTTCTATATTAATACATATAACTTTTCATTTTTTCCCTCAGGAACAACTCCAGGAACAACACCTGGAACCACTCCAGCTACAACACCTGCAACAACGCCAGGAACGACACCCGGAACAACACCTGCAACAACGCCTGTGACAACGCAAGCTACAACACCTGAAACGACACCTGGAACAACACCAGGCACAACACCAGGTACTACACCAGGCACTACACCAGGTAAGGTCAATTTTTTTAGGTGGTTTAAAGAGAGACACATTACTTTACTTTAAAGGAGTTGGGTTCTCTGAATGTCATGTGGCCTGTGCCTTTGAAAGAAGTTTGAACATTTGTCATTTCCAAAGTCAAAAAGCAACTGATAATCAAGTGAACTGAGCGCACATACCTTGAGTATAGGTATTTAGTTCTATATTAATACATATAACTTTTCATTTTTTCCCTCAGGAACAACTCCAGGAACAACACCTGGAACCACTCCAGCTACAACACCTGCAACAACGCCAGGAACGACACCCGGAACAACACCTGCAACAACGCCTGTGACAACGCAAGCTACAACACCTGAAACGACACCTGGAACAACACCAGGCACAACACCAGGTACTACACCAGGCACTACACCAGGTAAGGTCAATTTTTTTAGGTGGTTTAAAGAGAGACACATTACTTTACTTTAAAGGAGTTGGGTTCTCTGAATGTCATGTGGCCTGTGCCTTTGAAAGAAGTTTGAACATTTGTCATTTCCAAAGTCAAAAAGCAACTGATAATCAAGTGAACTGAGCGCACATACCTTGAGTATAGGTATTTAGTTCTATATTAATACATATAACTTTTCATTTTTTCCCTCAGGAACAACTCCAGGAACAACACCTGGAACCACTCCAGCTACAACACCTGCAACAACGCCAGGAACGACACCCGGAACAACACCTGCAACAACGCCTGTGACAACGCAAGCTACAACACCTGAAACGACACCTGGAACAACACCAGGCACAACACCAGGTACTACACCAGGTAAGGTCAATTTTTTATTTGGTTTAAAGAGAGACACATTACTTTACTTTAAAGGAGTTGGGTTCTCTGAATGTCATGTGGCCTGTGCCTTTGAAAGAAGTTTGAACATTTGTCATTTCCAAAGTCAAAAAGCAACTGATAATCAAGTGAACTGAGCGCACATACCTTGAGTATAGGTATTTAGTTCTATATTAATACATATAACTTTTCATTTTTTCCCTCAGGAACAACTCCAGGAACAACACCTGGAACCACTCCAGCTACAACACCTGCAACAACGCCAGGAACGACACCCGGAACAACACCTGCAACAACGCCTGTGACAACGCAAGCTACAACACCTGAAACGACACCTGGAACAACACCAGGCACAACACCAGGTACTACACCAGGCACTACACCAGGTAAGGTCAATTTTTTTAGGTGGTTTAAAGAGAGACACATTACTTTACTTTAAAGGAGTTGGGTTCTCTGAATGTCATGTGGCCTGTGCCTTTGAAAGAAGTTTGAACATTTGTCATTTCCAAAGTCAAAAAGCAACTGATAATCAAGTGAACTGAGCGCACATACCTTGAGTATAGGTATTTAGTTCTATATTAATACATATAACTTTTCATTTTTTCCCTCAGGAACAACTCCAGGAACAACACCTGGAACCACTCCAGCTACAACACCTGCAACAACGCCAGGAACGACACCCGGAACAACACCTGCAACAACGCCTGTGACAACGCAAGCTACAACACCTGAAACGACACCTGGAACAACACCAGGCACAACACCAGGTACTACACCAGGCACTACACCAGGTAAGGTCAATTTTTTTAGGTGGTTTAAAGAGAGACACATTACTTTACTTTAAAGGAGTTGGGTTCTCTGAATGTCATGTGGCCTGTGCCTTTGAAAGAAGTTTGAACATTTGTCATTTCCAAAGTCAAAAAGCAACTGATAATCAAGTGAACTGAGCGCACATACCTTGAGTATAGGTATTTAGTTCTATATTAATACATATAACTTTTCATTTTTTCCCTCAGGAACAACTCCAGGAACAACACCTGGAACCACTCCAGCTACAACACCTGCAACAACGCCAGGAACGACACCCGGAACAACACCTGCAACAACGCCTGTGACAACGCAAGCTACAACACCTGAAACGACACCTGGAACAACACCAGGCACAACACCAGGTACTACACCAGGTAAGGTCAATTTTTTTAGGTGGTTTAAAGAGAGACACATTACTTTACTTTAAAGGAGTTGGGTTCTCTGAATGTCATGTGGCCTGTGCCTTTGAAAGAAGTTTGAACATTTGTCATTTCCAAAGTCAAAAAGCAACTGATAATCAAGTGAACTGAGCGCACATACCTTGAGTATAGGTATTTAGTTCTATATTAATACATATAACTTTTCATTTTTTCCCTCAGGAACAACTCCAGGAACAACACCTGGAACCACTCCAGCTACAACACCTGCAACAACGCCAGGAACGACACCCGGAACAACACCTGCAACAACGCCTGTGACAACGCAAGCTACAACACCTGAAACGACACCTGGAACAACACCAGGCACAACACCAGGTACTACACCAGGCACTACACCAGGTAAGGTCAATTTTTTTAGGTGGTTTAAAGAGAGACACATTACTTTACTTTAAAGGAGTTGGGTTCTCTGAATGTCATGTGGCCTGTGCCTTTGAAAGAAGTTTGAACATTTGTCATTTCCAAAGTCAAAAAGCAACTGATAATCAAGTGAACTGAGCGCACATACCTTGAGTATAGGTATTTAGTTCTATATTAATACATATAACTTTTCATTTTTTCCCTCAGGAACAACTCCAGGAACAACACCTGGAACCACTCCAGCTACAACACCTGCAACAACGCCAGGAACGACACCCGGAACAACACCTGCAACAACGCCTGTGACAACGCAAGCTACAACACCTGAAACGACACCTGGAACAACACCAGGCACAACACCAGGTACTACACCAGGCACTACACCAGGTAAGGTCAATTTTTTTAGGTGGTTTAAAGAGAGACACATTACTTTACTTTAAAGGAGTTGGGTTCTCTGAATGTCATGTGGCCTGTGCCTTTGAAAGAAGTTTGAACATTTGTCATTTCCAAAGTCAAAAAGCAACTGATAATCAAGTGAACTGAGCGCACATACCTTGAGTATAGGTATTTAGTTCTATATTAATACATATAACTTTTCATTTTTTCCCTCAGGAACAACTCCAGGAACAACACCTGGAACCACTCCAGCTACAACACCTGCAACAACGCCAGGAACGACACCCGGAACAACACCTGCAACAACGCCTGTGACAACGCAAGCTACAACACCTGAAACGACACCTGGAACAACACCAGGCACAACACCAGGTACTACACCAGGTAAGGTCAATTTTTTAGGTGGTTTAAAGAGAGACACATTACTTTACTTTAAAGGAGTTGGGTTCTCTGAATGTCATGTGGCCTGTGCCTTTGAAAGAAGTTTGAACATTTGTCATTTCCAAAGTCAAAAAGCAACTGATAATCAAGTGAACTGAGCGCACATACCTTGAGTATAGGTATTTAGTTCTATATTAATACATATAACTTTTCATTTTTTCCCTCAGGAACAACTCCAGGAACAACACCTGGAACCACTCCAGCTACAACACCTGCAACAACGCCAGGAACGACACCCGGAACAACACCTGCAACAACGCCTGTGACAACGCAAGCTACAACACCTGAAACGACACCTGGAACAACACCAGGCACAACACCAGGTACTACACCAGGCACTACACCAGGTAAGGTCAATTTTTTTAGGTGGTTTAAAGAGAGACACATTACTTTACTTTAAAGGAGTTGGGTTCTCTGAATGTCATGTGGCCTGTGCCTTTGAAAGAAGTTTGAACATTTGTCATTTCCAAAGTCAAAAAGCAACTGATAATCAAGTGAACTGAGCGCACATACCTTGAGTATAGGTATTTAGTTCTATATTAATACATATAACTTTTCATTTTTTCCCTCAGGAACAACTCCAGGAACAACACCTGGAACCACTCCAGCTACAACACCTGCAACAACGCCAGGAACGACACCCGGAACAACACCTGCAACAACGCCTGTGACAACGCAAGCTACAACACCTGAAACGACACCTGGAACAACACCAGGCACAACACCAGGTACTACACCAGGCACTACACCAGGTAAGGTCAATTTTTTTAGGTGGTTTAAAGAGAGACACATTACTTTACTTTAAAGGAGTTGGGTTCTCTGAATGTCATGTGGCCTGTGCCTTTGAAAGAAGTTTGAACATTTGTCATTTCCAAAGTCAAAAAGCAACTGATAATCAAGTGAACTGAGCGCACATACCTTGAGTATAGGTATTTAGTTCTATATTAATACATATAACTTTTCATTTTTTCCCTCAGGAACAACTCCAGGAACAACACCTGGAACCACTCCAGCTACAACACCTGCAACAACGCCAGGAACGACACCCGGAACAACACCTGCAACAACGCCTGTGACAACGCAAGCTACAACACCTGAAACGACACCTGGAACAACACCAGGCACAACACCAGGTACTACACCAGGTAAGGTCAATTTTTTTAGGTGGTTTAAAGAGAGACACATTACTTTACTTTAAAGGAGTTGGGTTCTCTGAATGTCATGTGGCCTGTGCCTTTGAAAGAAGTTTGAACATTTGTCATTTCCAAAGTCAAAAAGCAACTGATAATCAAGTGAACTGAGCGCACATACCTTGAGTATAGGTATTTAGTTCTATATTAATACATATAACTTTTCATTTTTTCCCTCAGGAACAACTCCAGGAACAACACCTGGAACCACTCCAGCTACAACACCTGCAACAACGCCAGGAACGACACCCGGAACAACACCTGCAACAACGCCTGTGACAACGCAAGCTACAACACCTGAAACGACACCTGGAACAACACCAGGCACAACACCAGGTACTACACCAGGCACTACACCAGGTAAGGTCAATTTTTTTAGGTGGTTTAAAGAGAGACACATTACTTTACTTTAAAGGAGTTGGGTTCTCTGAATGTCATGTGGCCTGTGCCTTTGAAAGAAGTTTGAACATTTGTCATTTCCAAAGTCAAAAAGCAACTGATAATCAAGTGAACTGAGCGCACATACCTTGAGTATAGGTATTTAGTTCTATATTAATACATATAACTTTTCATTTTTTCCCTCAGGAACAACTCCAGGAACAACACCTGGAACCACTCCAGCTACAACACCTGCAACAACGCCAGGAACGACACCCGGAACAACACCTGCAACAACGCCTGTGACAACGCAAGCTACAACACCTGAAACGACACCTGGAACAACACCAGGCACAACACCAGGTACTACACCAGGCACTACACCAGGTAAGGTCAATTTTTTTAGGTGGTTTAAAGAGAGACACATTACTTTACTTTAAAGGAGTTGGGTTCTCTGAATGTCATGTGGCCTGTGCCTTTGAAAGAAGTTTGAACATTTGTCATTTCCAAAGTCAAAAAGCAACTGATAATCAAGTGAACTGAGCGCACATACCTTGAGTATAGGTATTTAGTTCTATATTAATACATATAACTTTTCATTTTTTCCCTCAGGAACAACTCCAGGAACAACACCTGGAACCACTCCAGCTACAACACCTGCAACAACGCCAGGAACGACACCCGGAACAACACCTGCAACAACGCCTGTGACAACGCAAGCTACAACACCTGAAACGACACCTGGAACAACACCAGGCACAACACCAGGTACTACACCAGGTAAGGTCAATTTTTTTATTGGTTTAAAGAGAGACACATTACTTTACTTTAAAGGAGTTGGGTTCTCTGAATGTCATGTGGCCTGTGCCTTTGAAAGAAGTTTGAACATTTGTCATTTCCAAAGTCAAAAAGCAACTGATAATCAAGTGAACTGAGCGCACATACCTTGAGTATAGGTATTTAGTTCTATATTAATACATATAACTTTTCATTTTTTCCCTCAGGAACAACTCCAGGAACAACACCTGGAACCACTCCAGCTACAACACCTGCAACAACGCCAGGAACGACACCCGGAACAACACCTGCAACAACGCCTGTGACAACGCAAGCTACAACACCTGAAACGACACCTGGAACAACACCAGGCACAACACCAGGTACTACACCAGGCACTACACCAGGTAAGGTCAATTTTTTTAGGTGGTTTAAAGAGAGACACATTACTTTACTTTAAAGGAGTTGGGTTCTCTGAATGTCATGTGGCCTGTGCCTTTGAAAGAAGTTTGAACATTTGTCATTTCCAAAGTCAAAAAGCAACTGATAATCAAGTGAACTGAGCGCACATACCTTGAGTATAGGTATTTAGTTCTATATTAATACATATAACTTTTCATTTTTTCCCTCAGGAACAACTCCAGGAACAACACCTGGAACCACTCCAGCTACAACACCTGCAACAACGCCAGGAACGACACCCGGAACAACACCTGCAACAACGCCTGTGACAACGCAAGCTACAACACCTGAAACGACACCTGGAACAACACCAGGCACAACACCAGGTACTACACCAGGCACTACACCAGGTAAGGTCAATTTTTTTAGGTGGTTTAAAGAGAGACACATTACTTTACTTTAAAGGAGTTGGGTTCTCTGAATGTCATGTGGCCTGTGCCTTTGAAAGAAGTTTGAACATTTGTCATTTCCAAAGTCAAAAAGCAACTGATAATCAAGTGAACTGAGCGCACATACCTTGAGTATAGGTATTTAGTTCTATATTAATACATATAACTTTTCATTTTTTCCCTCAGGAACAACTCCAGGAACAACACCTGGAACCACTCCAGCTACAACACCTGCAACAACGCCAGGAACGACACCCGGAACAACACCTGCAACAACGCCTGTGACAACGCAAGCTACAACACCTGAAACGACACCTGGAACAACACCAGGCACAACACCAGGTACTACACCAGGTAAGGTCAATTTTTTTAGGTGGTTTAAAGAGAGACACATTACTTTACTTTAAAGGAGTTGGGTTCTCTGAATGTCATGTGGCCTGTGCCTTTGAAAGAAGTTTGAACATTTGTCATTTCCAAAGTCAAAAAGCAACTGATAATCAAGTGAACTGAGCGCACATACCTTGAGTATAGGTATTTAGTTCTATATTAATACATATAACTTTTCATTTTTTCCCTCAGGAACAACTCCAGGAACAACACCTGGAACCACTCCAGCTACAACACCTGCAACAACGCCAGGAACGACACCCGGAACAACACCTGCAACAACGCCTGTGACAACGCAAGCTACAACACCTGAAACGACACCTGGAACAACACCAGGCACAACACCAGGTACTACACCAGGCACTACACCAGGTAAGGTCAATTTTTTTAGGTGGTTTAAAGAGAGACACATTACTTTACTTTAAAGGAGTTGGGTTCTCTGAATGTCATGTGGCCTGTGCCTTTGAAAGAAGTTTGAACATTTGTCATTTCCAAAGTCAAAAAGCAACTGATAATCAAGTGAACTGAGCGCACATACCTTGAGTATAGGTATTTAGTTCTATATTAATACATATAACTTTTCATTTTTTCCCTCAGGAACAACTCCAGGAACAACACCTGGAACCACTCCAGCTACAACACCTGCAACAACGCCAGGAACGACACCCGGAACAACACCTGCAACAACGCCTGTGACAACGCAAGCTACAACACCTGAAACGACACCTGGAACAACACCAGGCACAACACCAGGTACTACACCAGGCACTACACCAGGTAAGGTCATTTTTTAGGTGGTTTAAAGAGAGACACATTACTTTACTTTAAAGGAGTTGGGTTCTCTAAATGTCATGTGGCCTGTGCCTTTAAAAGAAGTTTGAACATTTGTCATTTCCAAAGTCAAAAAGCAACTGATAATCAAGTGAACTGAGCGCACATACCTTGAGTATAGGTATTTTGTTCTATATTAATACATATAACTTTTCATTTTTTCCCTCAGGAACAACTCCAGGAACAACACCTGGAACCACTCCAGCTACAACACCTGCAACAACGCCAGGAACGACACCCGGAACAACACCTGCAACAACGCCTGTGACAACGCAAGCTACAACACCTGAAACGACACCTGGAACAACACCAGGCACAACACCAGGTACTACACCAGGCACTACACCAGGTAAGGTCATTTTTTAGGTGGTTTAAAGAGAGACACATTACTTTACTTTAAAGGAGTTGGGTTCTCTAAATGTCATGTGGCCTGTGCCTTTAAAAGAAGTTTGAACATTTGTCATTTCCAAAGTCAAAAAGCAACTGATAATCAAGTGAACTGAGCGCACATACCTTGAGTATAGGTATTTAGTTCTATATTAATACATATAACTTTTCATTTTTTCCCTCAGGAACAACTCCAGGAACAACACCTGGAACCACTCCAGCTACAACACCTGCAACAACGCCAGGAACGACACCCGGAACAACACCTGCAACAACGCCTGTGACAACGCAAGCTACAACACCTGAAACGACACCTGGAACAACACCAGGCACAACACCAGGTACTACACCAGGCACTACACCAGGTAAGGTCAATTTTTTTAGGTGGTTTAAAGAGAGACACATTACTTTACTTTAAAGGAGTTGGGTTCTCTGAATGTCATGTGGCCTGTGCCTTTGAAAGAAGTTTGAACATTTGTCATTTCCAAAGTCAAAAAGCAACTGATAATCAAGTGAACTGAGCGCACATACCTTGAGTATAGGTATTTAGTTCTATATTAATACATATAACTTTTCATTTTTTCCCTCAGGAACAACTCCAGGAACAACACCTGGAACCACTCCAGCTACAACACCTGCAACAACGCCAGGAACGACACCCGGAACAACACCTGCAACAACGCCTGTGACAACGCAAGCTACAACACCTGAAACGACACCTGGAACAACACCAGGCACAACACCAGGTACACTACACCAGGTAAGGTCAATTTTTTTAGGTGGTTTAAAGAGAGACACATTACTTTACTTTAAAGGAGTTGGGTTCTCTGAATGTCATGTGGCCTGTGCCTTTGAAAGAAGTTTGAACATTTGTCATTTCCAAAGTCAAAAAGCAACTGATAATCAAGTGAACTGAGCGCACATACCTTGAGTATAGGTATTTAGTTCTATATTAATACATATAACTTTTCATTTTTTCCCTCAGGAACAACTCCAGGAACAACACCTGGAACCACTCCAGCTACAACACCTGCAACAACGCCAGGAACGACACCCGGAACAACACCTGCAACAACGCCTGTGACAACGCAAGCTACAACACCTGAAACGACACCTGGAACAACACCAGGCACAACACCAGGTACTACACCAGGCACTACACCAGGTAAGGTCAATTTTTTTAGGTGGTTTAAAGAGAGACACATTACTTTACTTTAAAGGAGTTGGGTTCTCTGAATGTCATGTGGCCTGTGCCTTTGAAAGAAGTTTGAACATTTGTCATTTCCAAAGTCAAAAAGCAACTGATAATCAAGTGAACTGAGCGCACATACCTTGAGTATAGGTATTTAGTTCTATATTAATACATATAACTTTTCATTTTTTCCCTCAGGAACAACTCCAGGAACAACACCTGGAACCACTCCAGCTACAACACCTGCAACAACGCCAGGAACGACACCCGGAACAACACCTGCAACAACGCCTGTGACAACGCAAGCTACAACACCTGAAACGACACCTGGAACAACACCAGGCACAACACCAGGTACTACACCAGGCACTACACCAGGTAAGGTCATTTTTTAGGTGGTTTAAAGAGAGACACATTACTTTACTTTAAAGGAGTTGGGTTCTCTAATGTCATGTGGCCTGTGCCTTTAAAAGAAGTTTGAACATTTGTCATTTCCAAAGTCAAAAAGCAACTGATAATCAAGTGAACTGAGCGCACATACCTTGAGTATAGGTATTTAGTTCTATATTAATACATATAACTTTTCATTTTTTCCCTCAGGAACAACTCCAGGAACAACACCTGGAACCACTCCAGCTACAACACCTGCAACAACGCCAGGAACGACACCCGGAACAACACCTGCAACAACGCCTGTGACAACGCAAGCTACAACACCTGAAACGACACCTGGAACAACACCAGGCACAACACCAGGTACTACACCAGGCACTACACCAGGTAAGGTCATTTTTTTAGGTGGTTTAAAGAGAGACACATTACTTTACTTTAAAGGAGTTGGGTTCTCTAAATGTCATGTGGCCTGTGCCTTTAAAAGAAGTTTGAACATTTGTCATTTCCAAAGTCAAAAAGCAACTGATAATCAAGTGAACTGAGCGCACATACCTTGAGTATAGGTATTTAGTTCTATATTAATACATATAACTTTTCATTTTTTCCCTCAGGAACAACTCCAGGAACAACACCTGGAACCACTCCAGCTACAACACCTGCAACAACGCCAGGAACGACACCCGGAACAACACCTGCAACAACGCCTGTGACAACGCAAGCTACAACACCTGAAACGACACCTGGAACAACACCAGGCACAACACCAGGTACTACACCAGGCACTACACCAGGTAAGGTCAATTTTTTTAGGTGGTTTAAAGAGAGACACATTACTTTACTTTAAAGGAGTTGGGTTCTCTGAATGTCATGTGGCCTGTGCCTTTGAAAGAAGTTTGAACATTTGTCATTTCCAAAGTCAAAAAGCAACTGATAATCAAGTGAACTGAGCGCACATACCTTGAGTATAGGTATTTAGTTCTATATTAATACATATAACTTTTCATTTTTTCCCTCAGGAACAACTCCAGGAACAACACCTGGAACCACTCCAGCTACAACACCTGCAACAACGCCAGGAACGACACCCGGAACAACACCTGCAACAACGCCTGTGACAACGCAAGCTACAACACCTGAAACGACACCTGGAACAACACCAGGCACAACACCAGGTACTACACCAGGTAAGGTCAATTTTTTTAGGTGGTTTAAAGAGAGACACATTACTTTACTTTAAAGGAGTTGGGTTCTCTGAATGTCATGTGGCCTGTGCCTTTAAAAGAAGTTTGAACATTTGTCATTTCCAAAGTCAAAAAGCAACTGATAATCAAGTGAACTGAGCGCACATACCTTGAGTATAGGTATTTAGTTCTATATTAATACATATAACTTTTCATTTTTTCCCTCAGGAACAACTCCAGGAACAACACCTGGAACCACTCCAGCTACAACACCTGCAACAACGCCAGGAACGACACCCGGAACAACACCTGCAACAACGCCTGTGACAACGCAAGCTACAACACCTGAAACGACACCTGGAACAACACCAGGCACAACACCAGGTACTACACCAGGCACTACACCAGGTAAGGTCAATTTTTTTAGGTGGTTTAAAGAGAGACACATTACTTTACTTTAAAGGAGTTGGGTTCTCTGAATGTCATGTGGCCTGTGCCTTTGAAAGAAGTTTGAACATTTGTCATTTCCAAAGTCAAAAAGCAACTGATAATCAAGTGAACTGAGCGCACATACCTTGAGTATAGGTATTTAGTTCTATATTAATACATATAACTTTTCATTTTTTCCCTCAGGAACAACTCCAGGAACAACACCTGGAACCACTCCAGCTACAACACCTGCAACAACGCCAGGAACGACACCCGGAACAACACCTGCAACAACGCCTGTGACAACGCAAGCTACAACACCTGAAACGACACCTGGAACAACACCAGGCACAACACCAGGTACTACACCAGGCACTACACCAGGTAAGGTCATTTTTTAGGTGGTTTAAAGAGAGACACATTACTTTACTTTAAAGGAGTTGGGTTCTCTAAATGTCATGTGGCCTGTGCCTTTAAAAGAAGTTTGAACATTTGTCATTTCCAAAGTCAAAAAGCAACTGATAATCAAGTGAACTGAGCGCACATACCTTGAGTATAGGTATTTAGTTCTATATTAATACATATAACTTTTCATTTTTTCCTCAGGAACAACTCCAGGAACAACACCTGGAACCACTCCAGCTACAACACCTGCAACAACGCCAGGAACGACACCCGGAACAACACCTGCAACAACGCCTGTGACAACGCAAGCTACAACACCTGAAACGACACCTGGAACAACACCAGGCACAACACCAGGTACTACACCAGGCACTACACCAGGTAAGGTCATTTTTTAGGTGGTTTAAAGAGAGACACATTACTTTACTTTAAAGGAGTTGGGTTCTCTAAATGTCATGTGGCCTGTGCCTTTAAAAGAAGTTTGAACATTTGTCATTTCCAAAGTCAAAAAGCAACTGATAATCAAGTGAACTGAGCGCACATACCTTGAGTATAGGTATTTAGTTCTATATTAATACATATAACTTTTCATTTTTTCCCTCAGGAACAACTCCAGGAACAACACCTGGAACCACTCCAGCTACAACACCTGCAACAACGCCAGGAACGACACCCGGAACAACACCTGCAACAACGCCTGTGACAACGCAAGCTACAACACCTGAAACGACACCTGGAACAACACCAGGCACAACACCAGGTACTACACCAGGCACTACACCAGGTAAGGTCAATTTTTTTAGGTGGTTTAAAGAGAGACACATTACTTTACTTTAAAGGAGTTGGGTTCTCTGAATGTCATGTGGCCTGTGCCTTTGAAAGAAGTTTGAACATTTGTCATTTCCAAAGTCAAAAAGCAACTGATAATCAAGTGAACTGAGCGCACATACCTTGAGTATAGGTATTTAGTTCTATATTAATACATATAACTTTTCATTTTTTCCCTCAGGAACAACTCCAGGAACAACACCTGGAACCACTCCAGCTACAACACCTGCAACAACGCCAGGAACGACACCCGGAACAACACCTGCAACAACGCCTGTGACAACGCAAGCTACAACACCTGAAACGACACCTGGAACAACACCAGGCACAACACCAGGTACTACACCAGGCACTACACCAGGTAAGGTCAATTTTTTAGGTGGTTTAAAGAGAGACACATTACTTTACTTTAAAGGAGTTGGGTTCTCTAAATGTCATGTGGCCTGTGCCTTTAAAAGAAGTTTGAACATTTGTCATTTCCAAAGTCAAAAAGCAACTGATAATCAAGTGAACTGAGCGCACATACCTTGAGTATAGGTATTTGTTCTATATTAATACATATAACTTTTCATTTTTTCCCTCAGGAACAACTCCAGGAACAACACCTGGAACCACTCCAGCTACAACACCTGCAACAACGCCAGGAACGACACCCGGAACAACACCTGCAACAACGCCTGTGACAACGCAAGCTACAACACCTGAAACGACACCTGGAACAACACCAGGCACAACACCAGGTACTACACCAGGCACTACACCAGGTAAGGTCAATTTTTTAGGTGGTTTGAAAGAGAGACACATTACTTTACTTTAAAGGAGTTGGGTTCTCTAAATGTCATGTGGCCTGTTTCTTTAAAAGAAGTTTGAACATTTGTCATTTCCAAAGCCAAAAAGCAACTGATAATCAAGTGAACTGAGCGCACATACCTTGAGTATAGGTATTTAGTTCTATATTAATACATATAACTTTTCATTTTTTCCCTCAGGAACAACTCCAGGAACAACACCTGGAACCACTCCAGCTACAACACCTGCAACAACGCCAGGAACGACACCCGGAACAACACCTGCAACAACGCCTGTGACAACGCAAGCTACAACACCTGAAACGACACCTGGAACAACACCAGGCACAACACCAGGTACTACACCAGGCACTACACCAGGTAAGGTCATTTTTTTAGGTGGTTTAAAGAGAGACACATTACTTTACTTTAAAGGAGTTGGGTTCTCTGAATGTCATGTGGCCTGTGCCTTTGAAAGAAGTTTGAACATTTGTCATTTCCAAAGCCAAAAAGCAACTGATAATCAAGTGAACTGAGCGCACATACCTTGAGTATAGGTATTTAGTTCTATATAATACATATAACTTTTCATTTTTTCCCTCAGGAACAACTCCAGGAACAACACCTGGAACCACTCCAGCTACAACACCTGCAACAACGCCAGGAACGACACCCGGAACAACACCTGCAACAACGCCTGTGACAACGCAAGCTACAACACCTGAAACGACACCTGGAACAACACCAGGCACAACACCAGGTACTACACCAGGCACTACACCAGGTAAGGTCAATTTTTTTAGATGGTTTAAAGAGAGACACATTACTTTACTTTAAAGGAGTTGGGTTCTCTGAATGTCATGTGGCCTGTGCCTTTGAAAGAAGTTTGAACATTTGTCATTTCCAAAGTCAAAAAGCAACTGATAATCAAGTGAACTGAGCGCACATACCTTGAGTATAGGTATTTAGTTCTATATTAATACATATAACTTTTCATTTTTTCCCTCAGGAACAACTCCAGGAACAACACCTGGAACCACTCCAGCTACAACACCTGCAACAACGCCAGGAACGACACCCGGAACAACACCTGCAACAACGCCTGTGACAACGCAAGCTACAACACCTGAAACGACACCTGGAACAACACCAGGCACAACACCAGGTACTACACCAGGCACTACACCAGGTAAGGTCATTTTTTAGGTGGTTTAAAGAGAGACACATTACTTTACTTTAAAGGAGTTGGGTTCTCTAAATGTCATGTGGCCTGTGCCTTTAAAAGAAGTTTGAACATTTGTCATTTCCAAAGTCAAAAAGCAACTGATAATCAAGTGAACTGAGCGCACATACCTTGAGTATAGGTATTTAGTTCTATATTAATACATATAACTTTTCATTTTTTCCCTCAGGAACAACTCCAGGAACAACACCTGGAACCACTCCAGCTACAACACCTGCAACAACGCCAGGAACGACACCCGGAACAACACCTGCAACAACGCCTGTGACAACGCAAGCTACAACACCTGAAACGACACCTGGAACAACACCAGGCACAACACCAGGTACTACACCAGGCACTACACCAGGTAAGGTCAATTTTTTAGGTGGTTTAAAGAGAGACACATTACTTTACTTTAAAGGAGTTGGGTTCTCTAAATGTCATGTGGCCTGTGCCTTTAAAAGAAGTTTGAACATTTGTCATTTCCAAAGCCAAAAAGCAACTGATAATCAAGTGAACTGAGCGCACATACCTTGAGTATAGGTATTTAGTTCTATATTAATACATATAACTTTTCATTTTTTCCCTCAGGAACAACTCCAGGAACAACACCTGGAACCACTCCAGCTACAACACCTGCAACAACGCCAGGAACGACACCCGGAACAACACCTGCAACAACGCCTGTGACAACGCAAGCTACAACACCTGAAACGACACCTGGAACAACACCAGGCACAACACCAGGTACTACACCAGGCACTACACCAGGTAAGGTCATTTTTTTAGGTGGTTTAAAGAGAGACACATTACTTTACTTTAAAGGAGTTGGGTTCTCTGAATGTCATGTGGCCTGTGCCTTTGAAAGAAGTTTGAACATTTGTCATTTCCAAAGCCAAAAAGCAACTGATAATCAAGTGAACTGAGCGCACATACCTTGAGTATAGGTATTTAGTTCTATATTAATACATATAACTTTTCATTTTTTCCCTCAGGAACAACTCCAGGAACAACACCTGGAACCACTCCAGCTACAACACCTGCAACAACGCCAGGAACGACACCCGGAACAACACCTGCAACAACGCCTGTGACAACGCAAGCTACAACACCTGAAACGACACCTGGAACAACACCAGGCACAACACCAGGTACTACACCAGGCACTACACCAGGTAAGGTCAATTTTTTAGGTGGTTTAAAGAGAGACACATTACTTTACTTTAAAGGAGTTGGGTTCTCTAATGTCATGTGGCCTGTGCCTTTAAAAGAAGTTTGAACATTTGTCATTTCCAAAGCCAAAAAGCAACTGATAATCAAGTGAACTGAGCGCACATACCTTGAGTATAGGTATTTAGTTCTATATCAATACATATAACTTTTCATTTTTTCCCTCAGGAACAACTCCAGGAACAACACCTGGAACCACTCCAGCTACAACACCTGCAACAACGCCAGGAACGACACCCGAAACAACACCTGCAACAACGCCTGTGACAACGCAAGCTACAACACCTGAAACGACACCTGGAACAACACCAGGCACAACACCAGGTACTACACCAGGCACTACACCAGGTAAGGTCAATTTTTTAGGTGGTTTGAAGAGAGACACATTACTTTACTTTAAAGGAGTTGGGTTCTCTGAATGTCATGTGGCCTGTGCCTTTAAAAGAAGTTTGAACATTTGTCATTTCCAAAGCCAAAAAGCAACTGATAATCAAGTGAACTGAGCGCACATACCTTGAGTATAGGTATTTAGTTCTATATCAATACATATAACTTTTCATTTTTTCCCTCAGGAACAACTCCAGGAACAACACCTGGAACCACTCCAGCTACAACACCTGCAACAACGCCAGGAACGACACCCGGAACAACACCTGCAACAACGCCTGTGACAACGCAAGCTACAACACCTGAAACGACACCTGGAACAACACCAGGCACAACACCAGGTACTACACCAGGCACTACACCAGGTAAGGTCAATTTTTTAGGATGGTTTAAGAGAGACACATTACTTTACTTTAAAGGAGTTGGGTTCTATGAATGTCATGTGGCCTGTGCCTTTGAAAGAAGTTTGAACATTTGTCATTTCCAAATCAAAAAGCAACTGATAATCAAGTGAACTGAGCGCACATACCTTGAGTATAGGTATTTAGTTAGTTCTATGTTAATACATATAACTTTTCATTTTTTTCCCTCAGGAACAACTCCAGGAACAACACCTGGAACCACTCCAGCTACAACACCTGCAACAACGCCAGGAACGACACCCGGAACAACACCTGCAACAACGCCTGTGACAACGCAAGCTACAACACCTGAAACGACACCTGGAACAACACCAGGCACAACACCAGGTACTACACCAGGCACTACACCAGGTAAGGTCAATTTTTTAGGTGGTTTGAAGAGAGACACATTACTTTACTTTAAAGGAGTTTGGGTCCTCTAAATGTCATGTGGCCTGTTTCTTTAAAAGAAGTTTGAACATTTGTCATTTCCAAAGCCAAAAAGCAACTGATAATCAAGTGAACTAAGCGCACATACCTTGAGTATAGGTATTTAGTTCTATTATCATTACATATAACTTTTCATTTTTTCCCTCAGAACAACTCCAGGAACAACACCTGGAACCACTCCAGCTACAACACCTGCAACAACGCCAGGAACGACACCCGGAACAACACCTGCAACAACGCCTGTGACAACGCAAGCTACAACACCTGAAACGACACCTGGAACAACACCAGGCACAACACCAGGTACTACACCAGGCACTAACCAGGTAAGGTCAATTTTTAGATGGTTTTAAGAGAGACACATTACTTTACTTTAAGGAGTTGGGTTCTCTGAATGTCATGTGGCCTGTGCCTTTGAAGAAGTTTGAACATTTGTCATTTCCAAAGTCAAAAAGCAACTGATAATCAAGTGAACTGAGCGCACATACCTTGAGTATAGGTATTTAGTTCTATATTAATACATATAACTTTTCATTTTTTCCCTCAGGAACAACTCCAGGAACAACACCTGGAACCACTCCAGCTACAACACCTGCAACAACGCAAGGAACGACACCCGGAACAACACCTGCAACAACGCCTGTGACAACGCAAGCTACAACACCTGAACGACACCTGGAACAACACCAGGCACAACACCAGGTACTACACCAGGCACTACACCAGTTAAGGTCATTTTTTTAGGTGGTTTAAAGAGAGACACATTACTTTACTTTAAAGGAGTTGGGTTCTCTAAATGTCATGTGGCCTGTTT
>NW_022145226.1:0-3194 GCF_000002235.5 Strongylocentrotus purpuratus | reverse complement strand
CATTATTCTTTTATTTCGAACACCTTGAAATACGCCAATTGTTCAGCGTGGATCTGTGAATGTTTTACATTGACTTATACTGTTGTTTTGTCTTGAAATCACTTGACCTCTAACCGGAAGTCAGACATTGAGAATATTGCGCTTTGTCCATTGAATACGGTAGCTTTGTAGCAAGATTGGTTTCACATGACTGACCATGGGACAGAACCATGCTGATTATCACACACCACAGGACATATATGATCCAATGTGTTCTCAGCGACAATTTTCTTAAACTTTTAGACAAAGTGGGTGATAGTAAAATGGGACGGAAATTCATGACTAAAGAACAAGTATCTCCCTTATGCACTGGGCATATTGGCAGATTTCTAATTATGTACATGTATCAAACCAAGGGGGACTGCATTTGAGAGACTTTACAGTAGGAACGCACTCTTTCACAACTGGAGCAACTACAGAGTGAAATATATCAACATCATCACTAACATCTTTATAAAAATCTAAAACATTCTAAGAACAATTGCAAATTTGGTCAACATGAGCAACAAATCAGCCTCAGCAAATTGTAAAAAATTCTGTTCTGTCTACTACAAAGACGTTTTCTCTAAACCAACAATCAACAAAATTCTATTATTTTTTTTGATTACAAGTCTGTAACAGAGTACTGCTGTCGGTAGCAGCTATAGTTTATATTTGTCCATCAAGTCGTAACATAATTATCTATAATTTTCAGGTCAAATAGGCCTGTCATCATTGATATCAACTCCCTACAGGATGAATATTCACTGCCCTCACTCAGCAAGTCAAAGTTTGCAGTTTACCCAATAGGCAGCTCACTTTTTAAAAGCAATTTTTTTTTAAATTCTCCATCTGAAAATAGCATGTCTGTGTCTGACATTACCTAACGTACAGACACCATGGCATGTTTCTAAATTTTTAACTTTATGTCAAACTTCAAAAGAATCTTGTTGAAAGATTAGCTGACTGTAACTTGAACTGTACCAACATTTCTGGATTTTTTTTGTGTCTAATTATAATGAAAACTGATTTTCTTCAAACAAACAATATTTACTGTAAGGTGATATTACAGGATTTAATTTACTATAAGGTGATATTATAGGATTGTAATCAGAAAACAAATTACGTACGTACCGCATGAATAAACAAATAAATGAGTTTGAGCCACATATTTATGTTACTTTCAGATTCTGGTTATATATCTTATTTATCTCCATTAAGCTGTTCATCTCACAAGTTGATGATTGAAGTTGGTAGATACACTGGTTATCTCCACAGGAAAGGTTAATTTGTTCACATTGTCAACTTGATGTTGAAATTACACACGTGACTGCAGCCACTTCCCATACTTCAAGTGTAAGACTATCAAATGATGTAATGAATGTCATAAATGACTTTTAAGTCAGGTACCATGACTTGCTCTGTGCAGCATCCTAATTATGTGGAGCGTGGCATTCATACCGTCCTTCAGCATCAGCGACGGTTGCCTCCTTTGCACCCCGCGGAGTGCAAATAACTCCCTCTTCTTCACTGACGATGCATCTCATGTTAAACTGCGAGCCATGATCGGCCAGGTACCCACTGGTCAGGCCACGGACCTTCACGGGTAACTGAGGGTCCTGGATTGGTTTCCGAAAATAAAAGAACACAAAGGGTTCTTCTTACATGTACACATATGCACAAAAACCAAAAAGGACTTTTCACACAAGACAAATCTAGGGTTAACACAGGGTTGACACAGGGTCGAAAACATGCGGCGGTTCGCACTCGAAAATGTTCAACCACGAGCCAACTCTGCGTCAACCCTGAGATTGATTGAACTCAACCTGCTTCAGACCAGGGTTGAGATTTTCAACTCCTGTTGAAACTCTCGCCAGGGCTCAAAACAGTAGAGCAGCTTGGATTGCATGGAAAAAAAGCATGAAATGATACGGGGTTGAACGCAGGATTGAAGAATAAGAACTCAACCTAGGGTTTGGCACAGGGTTCACCCAGGGTTGAGTTCAACCCAAGTTGAGAGGCTCTACACTGAAAAGGCCTTTTGAAGTCAAGTTTTTCATTTCATTAAAAGTTGGTTTCACTGCTAGCATTCAAAAAATTCTCAACAGTTCAATCTGTAGGCCACGACATGAATAAGTACGTTTTCCTATACGCAAACTTGACAATTTGACATCTTGCTTAAGAGGAGAATGCACATTTAAACAGGCAGTATCTTGAGATTTAATTCCAACCCCGGTACTTGTAGGAAAAGAAACATAACTAAACAATTTCTCACCTCCTGGCACCTTGTACCATCGCTCAGGAGTGGTTTTCCATTCTTACAGAGACAGGTCCTACCGTCCGTGTCCAAGTGGGCCATATGGGGGCAAGCGCAGGTGAAATTAGAGGGCTGGATGGGGAGGGCAGGCAGTGATGGGAACAGCCAGGGGTGACGTCGCAGTAGTTGACGGCATCTGAGGAAAGGAACATAGGCTCATTACATTGTGATAAAATGAAAAATTATCAAATTTTCTGGCCTAGGACCAGAAACCAGACACTGTTTGTTTGACATGTAGCGTTAAGGGAATGTATGAAGTTAGGTCACTATCAATGGGGATGAACAATAAATAAGAATTGCCTTTGCTAATTACTTGTGACTTGACTTGTGCACTAGTGATGATGTGTTATTGTCTGTCACAAGTCATCCAGTCCCAAGTCAGGTCCCGACCTATGCAAATGATTTGTAATGAACTTCATTCCCAAGCCTGCCACTATGCGTGTTATTGTTTATCCGTGGTTACTTTTTACCGGACTTGTGATTTTACTTGTGACAGGACAGAAAAGGATTGGATTCAAATCCGACTTGACTTCAAAAATTACTCTCATTTTATTGTTTCCAATAAAATATTCCAATCAACTATGATTATTGAAACATCGACACAACTCTGAAAACAGTGGAGGCTGTGAATGGATAGTGTCTGTATCCATGTACGGTGGAATTGGAAATTGAACCCATTCCCACACGGACAGTTTGTACACCGTTGTCTACATATTTTGTATGTAACCTTTTCTCTTTGAAATTTGATACCCGATGACGTTATGATGACGTCCATGGTTCGGACCATGGTTCATATTCATCCCATGTTCAATTATCATCCTGTGAACCATTTGGAAAAACAATCCTTTGATATGAGGCT
>NW_022145225.1:0-3205 GCF_000002235.5 Strongylocentrotus purpuratus | reverse complement strand
CAGACAAGAGGATGATGTGTATACAGTGTGATGTATTTCTAAGACTGAACACCGCCCTCTGTTGGTTTACATTAAAGTTGACCTTTCGTGGGTTCACCAGCTTGTTCTGAAATGATCGTGTCTTGTGTGAAGTTACTCTAGTTTAACTATACATTTGTGGCTGCTCGTCAGCGAATAACTTTACATGGTGTCAGAAAACGGATCATAAAAGTCGCAATGTCAGGCCTGAAACCACCGGGACAGTTGCAGCTGGAAGGGAACTTGGCGAAAAACGGAAGGAATGGGTGCGTTCATTTGAACTGTACGCTTTGGCAACGGAACTGCAGAAGAAAACCGGAGCCAATGCAGTGTGCAACGTTTCTGCACGTGGCGGGCCAAGCGGTACAGCGTGTATATGCGACACTGACGTTCGCGGACGATGAAAAGGACAAACTGCAAGTACTTAAAGCCAAGTTCAAACAATACTGTGAACCCAGAGAAACCTGTCAGTACTGCGATACATGTTCAACTCGAGAAACCAGAAAGTGGATGAGCCGTTCGACACATACTTGACAAACGTGAAATGCCTGGTGAGGGAATGTGAATTTGGTGACATTGAGAATTCCCTCCTTCGAGACATAGTTGTGTGGTGGTAAAGGACACAAAAACACGAGAAAAACTGCTTCAGGAAGATAATTTGACCTGGAAAAGTGCATCAATATCTGCCAGGTCAGTGAAATGAGCGCCACACATGTGAAAGCCCTACAGGCTGAACTGGATTTGACCCAGCAAAACAGGAGGTTTAACCGGGTGACGTCCACTAAAGCCAGACTTCCGACCAGAGCTGCAAGTCGCAAGGAATGTCAAATAACAACGCAGAAAATGAGCAAAGTCACGGTGTGACTTCTGTAACTTACGTACACTTCACAAACCGCTGTCCTGCAAAGTATGAGCAGTGCAACTCGTGCCATAAAGTTGGACATTTCAGCAAATCGAGAATATGCAAAGCCCCACACAAGTCGCGACCAAAGATGGTCAGGGAAGTCAACGAAAGCAGTGATGACGATGAGGACAACACGCAGTATGATGTTGCCGGTGTCAACATACAAACCAAGAAAACACTCGAGGACTGATGATAGACTACATCGCTGGACAAGAATCAGGCGACTGGGACTGAAACCTGTCAAATTGGGAGAAACAAGGTGGACTTCAAGCTTGATTCAGGATCTCAAGCGGACATTCTACCACCAGAAGACTGTTTCAAAAACACTGGACTGGCATTGCTTCCAGTAATGCATCTCTCAAATCCTATTCAGGGCACAAGATTAAGGCATTAGGAAAGACCATAGCCAATTTGAAGGTTGGTACAGGTACCGGTTGCACCACACAACAAGTTGTTTTTCAAGTGGTAAGCGGAAATGTAAAACCTATCTTAGGTCTGAAAACATGTCAAAGGCTAGGATTGATTAAGAGAGTAAGAGTAGATGAAGTGGTTAGTGGTAGTGCGCAAAATGTGCCAGTGCATAGCAACATCACGTTCACAGAACACAAGTGTTTGTTTGAAGGGCGAGGGAAACTGCAAAACCATGAATATGAGATTGAATTGAATGTAGATGCCGCACCAAGTCAGAACCCTCCACGCACTATTCCTTACACATTGCGCGACAAAGTGAAGGCTGAATTAGAGCGTATGGAAAAACTTGGGGTCATTGCGCTGTGGAAGAGCCCACAGACTGGGTCAGTTCCATGTCAATAGTTGGTAAACCGGATGGCAGTGTGCGCGTTTGTCTTGACCCGCGAGAGCTCAATAATGCCATAGAGAGCCCCATTACCCTATGCCCACCCTCCGAGATGTTGCAGCGCGCATGCCCAGGCTAAGGCGTTTTCAAAGTTTGACGCTACAAGTGGTTATTGGCAACTTCCTCTCACACAAAGAAGCTCGTACTTGACAACATTTAACACACCTTTGGAAGATTTCGATATATGGTTCTACCATTCGGCATTTCGTCGGCAAGTGAAATTTGGCAGCGCGCATGGTCACTGAATTTGGGGCACTTGAGGAGGTTGAAATTGTTGTCGATGATATCCTAGTTTGGGGGGAAAACACAACTAAGCATGATGAGCGAGTAGCTAAGTTCCTGGAAAAAGTCAGAGAATCAGGACTTAAACTCAATAGGAAAAAGTCTGTCATTGGCACAGACAAACTTGAATATGTGGGTCATGTGATTTCTGCAGAAGGACTCTCACCAAGTCCAGCGCGTATCCAGTCTGTATTGGAAATGCCAATCCCAACTAACAAACATGAGCTTGAAACCTTTCTCGGCATAATCGCATACGTTAGTAAGTTCATTCCCATCTTTCTGAAATCACTGCGCCGTTGCGACAGCTTACCGAAAAGCAAATAGCTTGGCACTGGGATGAAAAACACACAAAAGCCGTGGAAACACTCAAGCATATTATAACATCATCACCAGTACTGATGTTATATGATGTGAATAAGCCGGTCAGCTTGGCCACTGATGCATCCAAGCATGGGTTTGGATCTGTATTGATGCAAGATAATAACAGACCAGTGGCATATGCATCGCGTAGTACTAGTCCCTGCTGAAAAAAATTACGCGACTATTGAAAAGGAGATGTGCGCCATTCTCTTTGCGTGCCACAAATTCCATGACTATATCTTTGGAAAACAGACAACAGTGATCACAGATCATAAGCCATTGGTAGGAGTGTTCCAAAAGCCATTGCATAAGTTGAGCCCACGATTGCAGCGTATGCGCATGCACCTACTGAGATATGACCTCAGTGTACAATGGCAACCAGGTAACACAATGTTTGTGCCAGATGCGTTAAGCCGCATAATAAATAGCAGAGGCGACAACATCTCAGAGTTTGATGATTCGCGGGAATCAACATGATTTTAAGACAACTCCCAATTACTGAGTTACGATTGCAGCAATTCCGTGAAGAAACAGCCGCGGACCCCACAATTGCGAATGTCAAAGTCACATTATGAATGGCTGGCCTGTTGATAAACACCACTTGACAAGTGATGTTGGCCCATACTATGCAGTCCACAATGAATTAGTGTTCTGTGATGGCATTCTTTTCTTGGCAACCGGGTTGTATTCCGCGAAGCATGCAGAAGGACATGCTTAAGAAAATCCATGAGTCTCACCTAGGGATAGTGAAACTCAAACAGAGAGCACGAGCCATCTTATACTGG
>NW_022145224.1:0-3205 GCF_000002235.5 Strongylocentrotus purpuratus | reverse complement strand
TTATTGCAGTGCTGCCAAACCCGTCTCACGCCACCACGCTCATTCTCCTGCCACCACATGCCTTCCTCCCACTCTCTTCCGTTTCGATGTAGAATCCCTGGTTTTATGAAAAAACCCCCGCCAAACACTAACAATAATATTTTTGTTGTTGTTGAATTTAACTCAACCCCCCCCCCCCCTTGAGCAAAACAAATGTTTTGCATACGATCTCCCTCAAAGCAGTTCTCCAAACAGTTTGCTCTAATTTAAATACTGATAATTTCTTTTAAGAAACAAAGAAATGGTAACCAGCTTGACAAGTAGTATTTTAGATATGTTTGATTGTATGATTTTAATCTTGATATCTATCATTCATCCATCAGGTGGTGTACTATGAAATCAGTACAGATGTCCCTGCTGAGTCTGGTTCTGAGACTAATCAGGCTCTAGGTCATACATTTGTATCACTAGGACTAGTTCCTAGTCTAACCATCTGCAACAGTACCTGGTCTCAAACATTCTCCTTTGGGAAAGATTCATGGGTAAGTATTTTGAAAAATTGTAGGTGATATGAATTAATAAACAGTTTTGGGATTCACTAACATTTATCATGAAAGTCATTATTACATTTCCTTTACGTATTGAAATAATATAAGTTTTCTTTCATGGAAAGTATTATAAGATCCATCTTGGTATTAAATGACCCACACATATATAGGTTTACTACTTACATGTTTGTCCTACTTATCATATTTATAACATTGCCTATGCACACATCTTTCAAGTAAGTTAATATTGAGTTAGGATAGTGTCACAAATTATAATTTTTACCGATTCATGCTAAACTTAAAATGAATGTTCAGTTCAACAAAGAAATCATATCTGCCAACAACAAAATATAGTAGAAAGTATTCAAGCTAGCAAAGTAGTGGCCAAACAAATATAACAAAACCAAGCTTGCATTTCAAGCAGTGTATGGTTCCAGTTCACATGATTTCAAAGGTTATGTCTACTACATTCTAATACATGTATATGTCGCCTATCTCAATTCTCATGTACCATTCTACTGTGCGGTGCACAATTCAAAGTTAATTCAAGTTGGTCCATTTTGAAGAAGTTAAAATTAACTTTGAAATATTTAAATATTTTCATATCTTGAATATTTTCTCAGTGATAACAGGGATATTTGGATGTCTTATTCTAAAATAAGCAGAAATGATGGTTAATTTCTCTTTCTTTCTTTCGATCTGCATGTACGTAGAAATATGAACAAGGATACTGGGAGCTGCATCTTCCTTGCAACATGTTCACTTCTAGTGGTGCAGGTAAGAATGAATATAAACAGTAGCAAGCACATGCTTCCCAGAAGGCATAGTATTCTGAAAGTATTGAACTTGTAGTACCTGTGACCAAATATGAAGCTGTATTCTTGGAAATTAATGATCTATAAACTTCGTGTAACAACAGTTTCTATTCATTTTTTTACTAGCCCCAGCCCCAATCGACCTCCTCTTTTTGGAGGTTGGAGTTTGGAGTTTTTCTCTTTGTTTTTTTAAAAAACTGAATGTCATGAACTTCAACATTACTCTCAAAGGCCGTACAATGTACAGGTGTATATCAACAATAAAAATATTGGTTGATATACACCTGTACATTGTACGGCCTTTGAGAGTAATGTTGAAGTTCATGACATTCAGTTTTTTAAAAAAACAAAGAGAAAAACTCCAAACTCCAACCTCCAAAAAGAGGAGGTCGATTGGGGCTGGGGCTAGTAAAAAATGAATAGAAACTGTTGTTACACGAAGTTTATAGATCATTAATTTCCAAGAATACAGCTTCATATTTGGTCACAGGTACTACAAGTTCAATACTTTCAGAATACTATGCCTTCTTGGGAAGCATGTGCTTGCTACTGTTTATATTCATTCTTACCTGCACCACTAGAAGTGAACATGTTGCAAGGAAGATGCAGCTCCCAGTATCCTTGTTCATATTTCTACGTACATGCAGATCGAAAGAAAGAAAGAGAAATTAACCATCATTTCTGCTTATTTTAGAATAAGACATCCAAATATCCCTGTTATCACTGAGAAAATATTCAAGATATGAAAATATTTAAATATTTCAAAGTTAATTTTAACTTCTTCAAAATGGACCAACTTGAATTAACTTTGAATTGTGCACCGCACAGTAGAATGGTACATGAGAATTGAGATAGGCGACATATACATGTATTAGAATGTAGTAGACATAACCTTTGAAATCATGTGAACTGGAACCATACACTGCTTGAAATGCAAGCTTGGTTTTGTTATATTTGTTTGGCCACTACTTTGCTAGCTTGAATACTTTCTACTATATTTTGTTGTTGGCAGATATGATTTCTTTGTTGAACTGAACATTCATTTTAAGTTTAGCATGAATCGGTAAAAATTATAATTTGTGACACTATCCTAACTCAATATTAACTTACTTGAAAGATGTGTGCATAGGCAATGTTATAAATATGATAAGTAGGACAAACATGTAAGTAGTAAACCTATATATGTGTGGGTCATTTAATACCAAGATGGATCTTATAATACTTTCCATGAAAGAAAACTTATATTATTTCAATACGTAAAGGAAATGTAATAATGACTTTCATGATAAATGTTAGTGAATCCCAAAACTGTTTATTAATTCATATCACCTACAATTTTTCAAAATACTTACCCATGAATCTTTCCCAAAGGAGAATGTTTGAGACCAGGTACTGTTGCAGATGGTTAGACTAGGAACTAGTCCTAGTGATACAAATGTATGACCTAGAGCCTGATTAGTCTCAGAACCAGACTCAGCAGGGACATCTGTACTGATTTCATAGTACACCACCTGATGGATGAATGATAGATATCAAGATTAAAATCATACAATCAAACATATCTAAAATACTACTTGTCAAGCTGGTTACCATTTCTTTGTTTCTTAAAAGAAATTATCAGTATTTAAATTAGAGCAAACTGTTTGGAGAACTGCTTTGAGGGAGATCGTATGCAAACATTTGTTTTGCTCAAGGGGGGGGGGGTTGAGTTAAATTCAACAACAACAAAAATATTATTGTTAGTGTTTGGCGGGAGGTTTTTTCATAAACCAGGGATTCTACATCGAAACGGAAGAGAGTGGGAGGAAGGCATGTGGCAGGAGAATGAGCGTGGTGGCGTGAGACGGGTTTGGCAGCCCTGCA
>NW_022145223.1:0-3216 GCF_000002235.5 Strongylocentrotus purpuratus | reverse complement strand
CGCGCGTGGACCCGCCGTACGTACGTGTACTACGTGTATGGTGCACTAGTGTACCCCATGCATGAAACCAATTTATTTACGACCCCCCATTTTGTGCCTAATCCTTTACGGTTCAATGATTATGACTCAACGCCTGTGGGAAAAGTTCGAGAATTTACTCGTCGTAATATAGGCGTACCCCCCACATAATGGTACCATGATGGTACAATTGTCGATTATCATTTAGAAAAGGTTTGTTTGGGGGGGGGGCTATCGTTGTTGAGATGCCAAGATGAATTTGTGTTTTACAATAATCTTGGCAATTTCCGACCAGTCAACCGAAAAAAGGGGGAGGGGCCCGGCCGCCGGGGCGTGGCGAACTTGAGATGAGCAGTAATTTTTTCCGATTTCTTTTGCGTCGAGACTGATGAAGTAATCAACAAGTGGTTCCAGTGAATATAGAAAGTCATATGGAAAAACGATCAGACAGAAATCCAAAACAGGAAATTTACATCATGAAAGAAAACATACTGCGTTGAAGAATCATGTGATACAGGGCAGGCCTTAATGAACACATTCCATTTTTTTGTTTTCTATAAAAGACTGTGTTTACAGCTCCGTGGTTTTTAAGTATTAAAAGAATTTATCGAGGCAAAGTGAAATTGTTTCTTTTTTATCTATTGATATGCGTGTTGTTGTTCCCTGTTTATTGCTCAGTCGTTGTTTTTTCGTTTTCAACACAACAATAAACTAGCACTCCTGGATTATTTTATGGGCAACTGGAATGCAATGATGCAAAAACCATATGGGCAGTGCCGGTGCGTGCCCGGGATCAGTGGAGCGGCCGGGCGGGCTCAATTCAGCAACAACCGGATGGTCATCATAGTGACGTTATACCTAATGAAAAGGGACATTCCCTAAATTTTACCTGGCCGCGAACCGTCGATAAATTGGGCCAGGCTTATTATGGCCATCGAATGGGAAATATAAAAGGAGTTTTAGAATTTAAGCTTACCTTATTGTTATTCAAATGATCATAGCTGCCGTCTGCAAACTTTGCCTGAAGGAAAGTTGTCGCGACAATGCTGAGCTGGTGGTTCGGTTTATCAGGCCTTCACTCAGTAGCTGCTGCTGGGAAACAAGTTTATGATGATGGATACAGTGTCTAAACGCACCTCAATTCATAGATTTTGAGTTCACTTTCTGCAATGAAATTGTTGTGTAATCGTGACGGTAGTACTTTCTGGAATGATGCAGGATGCAAGTAGGCGGCCCAACGATTAGCAGATCATAGCGGGGAAATTTGTCAAACTTGTACATGTACTTCCTGGTTGACTGGGTTCATGGGAAAGTTACCAAGGTCATGTACATGTAGCACTGTGTGACGGTGCTGCACACAGAGCCTGCCTAGCTATTCTTTTCACACAACGACTAAACAAATGCTAAAAAGCAAAGTAAATTCACGCAATATTAAGTCAGTCTTCATCATCATCGGGTCAAGGAAAATATTCGGGGTGGACTGATGTGCGCAGCAGACTTCGGTATCGTTCGCCGTTTTGTGCGTCTACTGCGCAGCATTCACTCCAATTGCGTAGCAGATATGCAGTGATATTTAATTAAGTGCGTCAGCTTTGACCAATCAACACTTCTTTGCTACCGTAATACGCAAGATATGCAAATGACTTTTCCATACTGTAGAAAACTCTTTAAATTTTTGTTTTTATTTGTAAAACAAAATGAACCGCAAACAATTTTGTTAGGATTACTTTTGTAGGCAATTCATGATGGTGAAATTGGGGATTTTTTAAAGCTATTATTTTTATCAGAATTATTGTGAAATGACAAAATTGGCCAAACTTCACCACTATTTAAAGGTAATATACAACATTTGCGTAACATCAAAAAGCAAAACTACCAAATTATTATGAAATACCTTACTTGACTGTAACTTGAGTAATAGTAGTCTCAAGCATCCTTTGAAATCATGACAGTTGACACCGGGTGTACGTGCTGTTATTTCAAGAAAAGTGGAATTTTTGTATCCATCGATGGTCGGCAGACCATCGTTACTTTTTTGGTTCAAATACTGCCCCCGGTTTTTTACCAACATTTTATTTTCAATTGGTACGCGTGAACTGAAAGTGTGCAAGCCAGCTAGTCTGGTTCCCTGACCTGACAATTCCCAGACGTCTATAATTGTCCGTTTCAGGGAGCCAGTCTACAAGAACAGCATTTTTTTGTCTTGTCTTTTTTAGCATCCATAATTTTATCACAAAACTTTAAAACAGGTCAGTGTAACAATATTTGCTATAAAATACTAGCCCCAAAATCCATCCATTTCTGAAAATTACGGCAGAAACAAAATGTTGTATATCACCTTCGAGGTAAAGGTTAAAGGAGTCTAGACTGAAATATTGTCAAAGTCATTATGTGTTTTTTTTTGAGACTGTCAGCATCCAATTACGTCACATACATGTAGCTAAGGACTACTCCAGACAAAAATATTGACTCCATACAAACATTTTATTTTCTCCATTCCATGGAGTTGTTTGTTGATACTATGGCGAGGACCTTTGTTTATTTTATTTTAAAATAAAACTCCGGCTGGCTGACTTCCACTCTTGCAGAAGTCACTCCGAGGTAAACAAAAAATAAATTATGCCTGGCAACCAGGTGACAGCTGTGACGTCATTTCCCTTAGCAACAGCAGTATCCGGACTAACAAGCCCGCAAGTGAACCCGACTTCCGGCCGACTTAAAGTGGCTAAAACAAAGTGGCTCAAAAAAAAATGTGGTTCTTTACAATGAACACTGAGCCAACAGTTTATGTCCATGCAGATGATGTTCACTTCCGCAACAAACAATTGATTGCTCTTTAAACCCGCTCCGGAAAAGAAAACAGCGACCTCTTATACTTACAACTCTACCACGTTCGCTATGGAAATAGTCAAAACTAGCCGCCGAAAGGGGGCGCAATATATCAGCACTTGCTAGCGCGCGGCAATCGTGCCATAATCACACACCCTTTGCACGGTGCGCCCTCACTGAGTGCAGTTTGGCTGCGTTCGTTAAGCTCACCCGGGTCGACGCGGGTCAGCCCCGTGCCGTTCGATAAGCTTTGACGTCATTTTCGGGGCTCACCCGTGTAAGCCACCCTCTCGGAGCGCAGAGTCAGTGGAATCAGGTACGTTACACGCATGCGTTGTTTATCCAACGAATTTTTGACAAACTTATTAA
>NW_022145222.1:0-3233 GCF_000002235.5 Strongylocentrotus purpuratus | reverse complement strand
CTTCTTACAAAGGAAAAAAGGGGCAGTTGTCAAAGTAAAAGGAGCACCTCTCAGTTTTGAATAGGGCAATTATCAGAGGTGAAGGGGGCACTTGTCAGAAGTGAAAAGGGGCACTTCTCGTACCTGAAAAGAGGCACTTACTAGAGATTAAAAATGGCACTTATTCAAGATAATTTCAAGATTCATGAGAATGGAAAATGGACACTTATTGCAAAGGAAAATGACAACATGTCGAAGGAAAAGAGGCACGTGTCAAAAATAAAAAGGGCACTCGTCAGAGGTGAAAAGGGGGAAGGGGCACGTTTACTTAGTAATAGGGGCACTTGTCAAAGTAAAAGGGGGCACTTTTGGGGTAGAGTGGGGGGGGGGCACTGTGCTCCCCCCCGGGAGGGCCGCCTCTGTCTCTCACACACCAATAGATAAACTAATTTACCAAATATATCAATTAGTAGGCGGTTTCCCTGCAAAATTTTTATCATCGTGTATTAGTCAAAACATCTTCTTTCACATGATTGGTAATAAGAGCTTCCATTTTATTTTTTGAAATTGGGGCGTTTCCAATACTGGTCTTTACCTTTAAGTATTTTTGATGTAAAATCCATTTCTCATGGGTCCATAATATGCACATATGTGTTTATTATATGACAGTTAATCAATGTTGGGTGGGGAGGCCTGTGTCTGTAATCTTTGAAATATGTCTTGAATTTGTATACTTTATATTAATGGGAAATTGTTTTTTTGCACCAAACATATGTATATCGAATAGTGTAAAGAATTGTAGTTAATGGTGTATATTTGTGTTGTGTCATTGTCATATCAATTAAGATGTTGCTTAATAATTATTGCAGGGACCAAATTAAAGGGAGATGAATGTTTAGGTATTTTTGCTATAAAAGCTATTTCTTAGGGGTCCATAATATGCAAGTATATGTTTATTGTATGACAATTAATCAATATATGGTGGAGAGGCCTGAGTCTGTAATCTTTAAAATATGTCTAAAATTTGTATGCTATATATTGATGGGAAATTGGTTTTATTGAACCATTATGTATATCAATTATTGTAATGAATTATAGTTTATGGTGTATATGTTTGTTGTGTTATATCAATTAAGGTGTTGCTTAATAATTATTACAGGACCCAATTAAAGTAATTTGAATTTTTTGCTATTTTTCTGTAAAAGTCACTTCTTAAGGGCTCATTTTATATACAGGGTGTCCCATAAATAACGGACAAGCATAGTTCCAGTAGCATGGTGCAAATGGGAACAGAAGATGGGAAATATTTGGAGAAGAAAAATGTTACGAAATTTACCAAAATTGGTCGAGTATTTCTTTTCTAGATTCCTTTAACGAAACAATGTTGACTACCTCATCTGGCAGTCTTCCTTGCAGAACAACGTAGGACTGCGTTGTTTAAGAAATGGTATTATAACAGAGATTTGGTCAAGCTGTAATAAATGTCAGGTAGCACACAAACATAACATTCCACACACATTTTTATTTTTTCATGCATTTGTCAACGACACACAGACATGGAATTAAACAAATTGTTTAACAAATCAGTTTCATGGAAAACAAACAACTTAGAACTCATACATTGCATCACAATGTGATGCAATGTATGAGTTCTAAGTTGTTTGTTTTCCATGAAACTGATTTGTTAAACAATTTGTTTAATTCCATGTCTGTGTGTCGTTGACAAATGCATGAAAAAATAAAAATGTGTGTGGAATGTTATGTTTGTGTGCTACCTGACATTTATTACAGCTTGACCAAATCTCTGTTATAATACCATTTCTTAAACAACGCAGTCCTACGTTGTTCTGCAAGGAAGACTGCCAGATGAGGTAGTCAACATTGTTTCGTTAAAGGAATCTAGAAAAGAAATACTCGACCAATTTTGGTAAATTTCGTAACATTTTTCTTCTCCAAATATTTCCCATCTTCTGTTCCCATTTGCACCATGCTACTGGAACTATGCTTGTCCGTTATTTATGGGACACCCTGTATATAAAATGAGCCCTTAAGAAGTGACTTTTACAGAAAAATAGCAAAAAATTCAAATTACTTTAATTGGGTCCTGTAATAATTATTAAGCAACACCTTAATTGATATAACACAACAAACATATACACCATAAACTATAATTCATTACAATAATTGATATACATAATGGTTCAATAAAACCAATTTCCCATCAATATATAGCATACAAATTTTAGACATATTTTAAAGATTACAGACTCAGGCCTCTCCACCATATATTGATTAATTGTCATACAATAAACATATACTTGCATATTATGGACCCCTAAGAAATAGCTTTTATAGCAAAAATACCTAAACATTCATCTCCCTTTAATTTGGTCCCTGCAATAATTATTAAGCAACATCTTAATTGATATGACAATGACACAACACAAATATACACCATTAACTACAATTCTTTACACTATTCGATATACATATGTTTGGTGCAAAAAAACAATTTCCCATTAATATAAAGTATACAAATTCAAGACATATTTCAAAGATTACAGACACAGGCCTCCCCACCCAACATTGATTAACTGTCATATAATAAACACATATGTGCATATTATGGACCCATGAGAAATGGATTTTACATCAAAAATACTTAAAGGTAAAGACCAGTATTGGAAACGCCCCAATTTCAAAAAATAAAATGGAAGCTCTTATTACCAATCATGTGAAAGAAGATGTTTTGACTAATACACGATGATAAAAATTTTGCAGGGAAACCGCCTACTAATTGATATATTTGGTAAATTAGTTTATCTATTGGTGTGTGAGAGACAGAGGCGGCCCTCCCGGGGGGGAGCACAGTGCCCCCCCCCCACTCTACCCCAAAAGTGCCCCCTTTTACTTTGACAAGTGCCCCTATTACTAAGTAAACGTGCCCCTTCCCCCTTTTCACCTCTGACGAGTGCCCTTTTTATTTTTGACACGTGCCTCTTTTCCTTCGACATGTTGTCATTTTCCTTTGCAATAAGTGTCCATTTTCCATTCTCATGAATCTTGAAATTATCTTGAATAAGTGCCATTTTTAATCTCTAGTAAGTGCCTCTTTTCAGGTACGAGAAGTGCCCCTTTTCACTTCTGACAAGTGCCCCCTTCACCTCTGATAATTGCCCTATTCAAAACTGAGAGGTGCTCCTTTTACTTTGACAACTGCCCCTTTTTTCCTTTGTAAGAAGTGCCCCTTCTCC
>NW_022145221.1:0-3235 GCF_000002235.5 Strongylocentrotus purpuratus | reverse complement strand
GAGAAGGGGCACTTCTTACAAAGGAAAAAAGGGCAGTTGTCAAAGTAAAAGGAGCACCTCTCAGTTTTGAATAGGGCAATTATCAGAGGTGAAGGGGGCACTTGTCAGAAGTGAAAAGGGGCACTTCTCGTACCTGAAAAGAGGCACTTACTAGAGATTAAAAATGGCACTTATTCAAGATAATTTCAAGATTCATGAGAATGGAAAATGGACACTTATTGCAAAGGAAAATGACAACATGTCGAAGGAAAAGAGGCACGTGTCAAAAATAAAAAGGGCACTCGTCAGAGGTGAAAAGGGGGAAGGGGCACGTTTACTTAGTAATAGGGGCACTTGTCAAAGTAAAAGGGGGCACTTTTGGGGTAGAGTGGGGGGGGGGCACTGTGCTCCCCCCCGGGAGGGCCGCCTCTGTCTCTCACACACCAATAGATAAACTAATTTACCAAATATATCAATTAGTAGGCGGTTTCCCTGCAAAATTTTTATCATCGTGTATTAGTCAAAACATCTTCTTTCACATGATTGGTAATAAGAGCTTCCATTTTATTTTTTGAAATTGGGGCGTTTCCAATACTGGTCTTTACCTTTAAGTATTTTTGATGTAAAATCCATTTCTCATGGGTCCATAATATGCACATATGTGTTTATTATATGACAGTTAATCAATGTTGGGTGGGGAGGCCTGTGTCTGTAATCTTTGAAATATGTCTTGAATTTGTATACTTTATATTAATGGGAAATTGTTTTTTTGCACCAAACATATGTATATCGAATAGTGTAAAGAATTGTAGTTAATGGTGTATATTTGTGTTGTGTCATTGTCATATCAATTAAGATGTTGCTTAATAATTATTGCAGGGACCAAATTAAAGGGAGATGAATGTTTAGGTATTTTTGCTATAAAAGCTATTTCTTAGGGGTCCATAATATGCAAGTATATGTTTATTGTATGACAATTAATCAATATATGGTGGAGAGGCCTGAGTCTGTAATCTTTAAAATATGTCTAAAATTTGTATGCTATATATTGATGGGAAATTGGTTTTATTGAACCATTATGTATATCAATTATTGTAATGAATTATAGTTTATGGTGTATATGTTTGTTGTGTTATATCAATTAAGGTGTTGCTTAATAATTATTACAGGACCCAATTAAAGTAATTTGAATTTTTTGCTATTTTTCTGTAAAAGTCACTTCTTAAGGGCTCATTTTATATACAGGGTGTCCCATAAATAACGGACAAGCATAGTTCCAGTAGCATGGTGCAAATGGGAACAGAAGATGGGAAATATTTGGAGAAGAAAAATGTTACGAAATTTACCAAAATTGGTCGAGTATTTCTTTTCTAGATTCCTTTAACGAAACAATGTTGACTACCTCATCTGGCAGTCTTCCTTGCAGAACAACGTAGGACTGCGTTGTTTAAGAAATGGTATTATAACAGAGATTTGGTCAAGCTGTAATAAATGTCAGGTAGCACACAAACATAACATTCCACACACATTTTTATTTTTTCATGCATTTGTCAACGACACACAGACATGGAATTAAACAAATTGTTTAACAAATCAGTTTCATGGAAAACAAAAACTTAGAACTCATACATTGCATCACATTGTGATGCAATGTATGAGTTCTAAGTTGTTTGTTTTCCATGAAACTGATTTGTTAAACAATTTGTTTAATTCCATGTCTGTGTGTCGTTGACAAATGCATGAAAAAATAAAAATGTGTGTGGAATGTTATGTTTGTGTGCTACCTGACATTTATTACAGCTTGACCAAATCTCTGTTATAATACCATTTCTTAAACAACGCAGTCCTACGTTGTTCTGCAAGGAAGACTGCCAGATGAGGTAGTCAACATTGTTTCGTTAAAGGAATCTAGAAAAGAAATACTCGACCAATTTTGGTAAATTTCGTAACATTTTTCTTCTCCAAATATTTCCCATCTTCTGTTCCCATTTGCACCATGCTACTGGAACTATGCTTGTCCGTTATTTATGGGACACCCTGTATATAAAATGAGCCCTTAAGAAGTGACTTTTACAGAAAAATAGCAAAAAATTCAAATTACTTTAATTGGGTCCTGTAATAATTATTAAGCAACACCTTAATTGATATAACACAACAAACATATACACCATAAACTATAATTCATTACAATAATTGATATACATAATGGTTCAATAAAACCAATT
Organism: Strongylocentrotus purpuratus; assembly: GCF_000002235.5. Classification (NCBI taxonomy): domain Eukaryota; kingdom Metazoa; phylum Echinodermata; class Echinoidea; order Camarodonta; family Strongylocentrotidae; genus Strongylocentrotus; species Strongylocentrotus purpuratus. Next base: position 1,031 of record NW_022145221.1, on the reverse strand, counting down.
TCCCATCAATATATAGCATACAAATTTTAGACATATTTTAAAGATTACAGACTCAGGCCTCTCCACCATATATTGATTAATTGTCATACAATAAACATATACTTGCATATTATGGACCCCTAAGAAATAGCTTTTATAGCAAAAATACCTAAACATTCATCTCCCTTTAATTTGGTCCCTGCAATAATTATTAAGCAACATCTTAATTGATATGACAATGACACAACACAAATATACACCATTAACTACAATTCTTTACACTATTCGATATACATATTTTGGTGCAAAAAAACAATTTCCCATTAATATAAAGTATACAAATTCAAGACATATTTCAAAGATTACAGACACAGGCCTCCCCACCCAACATTGATTAACTGTCATATAATAAACACATGTGCATATTATGGACCCATGAGAAATGGATTTTACATCAAAATACTTAAAGGTAAAGACCAGTATTGGAAACGCCCCAATTTCAAAAAATAAAATGGAAGCTCTTATTACCAATCATGTGAAAGAAGATGTTTTGACTAATACACGATGATAAAAATTTGCAGGGAAACCGCCTACTAATTGATATATTTGGTAATTAGTTTATCTATTGGTGTGTGAGAGACAGAGGCGGCCCTCCCGGGGGGGAGCACAGTGCCCCCCCCCCACTCTACCCCAAAAGTGCCCCTTTTTACTTTGACAAGTGCCCCTATTACTAAGTAAACGTGCCCTTCCCCCTTTTCACCTCTGACGAGTGCCCTTTTTATTTTTGACACGTGCCTCTTTTCCTTCGACATGTTGTCATTTTCCTTTGCAATAAGTGTCCATTTTCCATTCTCATGAATCTTGAAATTATCTTGAATAAGTGCCATTTTTAATCTCTAGTAAGTGCCTCTTTTCAGGTACGAGAAGTGCCCCTTTTCACTTCTGACAAGTGCCCCCTTCACCTCTGATAATTGCCCTATTCAAAACTGAGAGGTGCTCCTTTTACTTTGACAACTGCCCCTTTTTTCCTTTGTAAGAAGTGCCCCTTCTCC
>NW_022145220.1:0-3239 GCF_000002235.5 Strongylocentrotus purpuratus | reverse complement strand
TCCAAAGCTCCTAAAAACAAGTGTGTCTTCAACAAAACTCTCAAAAATTTGCAACAATAAGCTTGCGTATATTGGAAATATGTTATCAGGATGTTTCATATGTTTAAGAAGTATGAACTTGTGATAGGCGAGGTTTTGAATATTTCTCACAATGATATCTGTTTTGGTGTGAAAATGCATGTAGCTGTCGAGAAACCGGCTAGAAATACATTTTTGCTCATACTGTTGTAGAGTTGAGGTGTGTGTATTAAAGTGTGATTTGTATTATTCAGTGTGTGCTGTCGAGTCTCTTTTTATTTAAGCTACCGTCATGTTGACAATTCTCCGTTGTGCACATTCTGATACCCCTGCCATTTTAGTTTTTAACATTGTATTGCTGTATCACTTAGACAGGGGGTGTTTCACAGAGATCCTAATTCAAACTTAACTCTAAGTTGGACTTAAAAATTATGGAGAGCCATTGTAGCCTTAAAATAAAATATATTCAAAAGTGAAAATTGAAGTATTTTAGACTTTTTTATACATAAAATTTCCTTGATAATAGAAAATATGAATGATTTGAATCACATTTCATGCCTTTTAAAATAACTTTTACAAAATATTTCATAGATGCTAACGGCTTTACATAATTGTTAAGTCCAACTTCGGATCTTTATAAAACACCCCCCTGATGACCTCATTGTTTTTGGCATTCATGCACAAGCCAGTGCCACTTGTTACCTTCAAAAGATAGGGATTGTGGGATGTATACGTACAGTGTGTTTAGGGGTAAAACCAAATCCTTCATGCACTGATTTTCCATGTGAATAATCGAATTTGGCTTTGATTTTAAATTTGTTTTTGTAGTGTTTGTATTTATGCAAGTATTTTGTAGCTATAGCAATATGACCTCAATAAAAAAATCTTTCGAGTGAGAGTGATGATTTATTTGAACTACATCTTTGGCATTAATTTTCCTTAAAAATTTGTTGAGAAATAATGTATTCAACATAGAATGAAGCCTAACATAGCCCCACCCTATCACACATGTAACACGTAAACTGCGAAGAGGCCCTGGAAGGCCAATGAATACACAAACAAATCAGTTTGAAACTTGCAATGGGTTCACAGCATGTAAGGCTACCGATTCGTGTACCCCACTCCCAGAAGCAGGTGGGACACTGCCCTTTATCTCCAAAAAGTGCCCCATTTATTTTCACACGTATACCCTTATCCTTTGTAATTAGTGCCATTTTCTTCTGATAATTGCTCCTCTTTGTAATAAGTGCCCTTTTTGTTCTCATAAGTGCCTTCTTCATCTTAATGAGTGCCCCTTATCAGATGCAAGAAATGTCTAATTTTCAACTCTGATAATTCTAAATATTACTTTGACTGCTCTTTTTCTTTTCTAATTAGTGTCCTTTTCCCTTTCAATATGAGCCCCTTTCTTTCACCATAAAATGTGCACTTTATTTAAAGAGACTAAAAAGCAAATATTTCTTTAATTTCACTCAAAGCTCGTTCGCTCGCATTTAAAGTTGACATAATTATGATTCTTATTAAAGATCTTTTCATTCTTTCGTGATTGATTCTGCTTAAAACTCCATCAGCTTGAGGATGTTTTTCCGAAAAACAATCCTCAAGCTGATGGAGTTTTAAGCAGAATCAAATCACGAAAGAATGAAAAGATCTTTAATAAGAATCATAATTATGTCAACTTTAAATGCGAGCGAACGAGCTTGAGTGAAATTAAAGAAATATTTGCTTTTTAGTCTTTAAATAAAGTGCACATTTTATGGTGAAAGAAAAGGGGGCTCATATTGAAAGGGAAAAGGACACTAATTAGAAAAGAAAAAGAGCAGTCAAAGTAATATTTAGAATTATCAGAGTTGAAAATTAGACATTTCTTGCATCTGATAAGGGGCACTCATTAAAGATGAAGAAAGGCACTTATGAGAACAGAAAAAGGGCACTTATTACAAAAGAGGAGCAATTATCAGAAGGAAAATGGCACTAATTACAAAGGATAAGGGGTATACGTGTGAAAATAAATGGGGCACTTTTTGGAGATAAAGGGGCAGTGTCCCACCTGCTTCTGGGAGTGGGGTACACGAATCGGTAGCCTTACATGCTGTGAACCCATTGCAAGTTTCAAACTGATTTGTTTGTGTATTCATTGGCCTCCAGGGCCTTCTTCGCAGTTTACGTGTTACATGTGTGATAGGGTGGGGCTATGTTAGGCTTCATTCTATGTTGAATACATATTCTCAACAAATTTTTAAAGGAAAATTAATGCCAAAGATGTAGTTCAAATAAATCATCACTCTCACTCGAAAGATTTTTTATTGAGGTCATATTGCTATAGGCTACAAAATACTTGCATAAAATACAAACACTACAAAAAAACAAAATTAAAATCAAAGCCAAATTCGATATTCACATGGAAAATCAGTGCATGAAGGAATTGGTTTACCCCTAAACACACTGTACGTATACATCCCACAATCCCTATCTTTTGAAGGTAACAAGTGGCACTGGCTTGTGCATGAATGCCAAAAACAATGAGGTCATCAGGGGGGTGTTTATAAAGATCCGAAGTTGGACTTAACAATTATGTAAAGCCGTTAGCATCTATGAAAATATTTTGTAAAAGTATTTTAAAAGGCATGAAATGTGATTCAAATCACATATTTATTATCAAGGAAATTTTATGTATAAAAAAGTCTAAAATACTTCAATTTTCACTTTTGAATATATTTATTTTAAGGCTACAAATGGCTCTCCATAATTTTAAGTCCAACTTAGAGTTAAGTTTGAATTAGGATCTCTGTGAAAAACCCCCTGTCTAAGTGATACAGCCAATACAATGTTAAAAATAAAAATGGCAGGGGTATCAGAATGTGCACAACGGAGAATTGTCAACATGACGGTAGCTTAAAATAAAAAGAGACTCGACAGCACACACTGAATAAATACAAATCACACTTTAATACACACACCTCAACTCTACAACAGTATGAGCAAAAATGGTATTTCTAGCCGGTTTCTCGGACAGCTACATGCATTTCACACCAAAACACAGATATCATTGTGAGAAAATATCAAAACCTCGCTATCACAAGTTCATACTTCTTAAAACATATGAAAAAACATCTGATAACATATTTCCAATATACGCAAGCTTAATTGTTGCAAATTTGAGAGTTTGTTGAAGACACACTTGTTTTTAGGAGCTTTGGAATAGCTTTTTAAAAATTCTT
>NW_022145219.1:0-3240 GCF_000002235.5 Strongylocentrotus purpuratus | reverse complement strand
AATCGATTTGCGCACACGGCTACATCAGCCAGCCGTCCTAATTAGGTTGCTTCAGTTGGTGGCGCTGATGGGGCCGGTACGTCGGTAGTCTACTGCATGAGTCTGCTTCCAATCGATTAGAACCGGTCGCCCGTTGTCAACAACAAAATAGGCCTGCGTAAAGAAGATCGGTAGCCGCCGCGCCGCGATGGGCTGAAATAATGACATCGACTTCATCTGTCCGTGTTTAATTCTCGTGTCCTAATTAAAGACACATTTCTTTCGGCTTGTGTATACATTCAACGCACGCAAAAGAAGTAGACTGGAACACATTGCCGCAATTGCTCTTACAATTGGGAGAAGGCAGTCACTAAATTTAGAAATACGCACCACACCGAGAATAGTAATGTGCGAAAAAAACTCCAAGAATAGTAATGTGCGAAAAAAACTCTAACTGAAAGTAAACAAATATTGTTAATATTTTGCATCGTTCATGGCAAAATTAATGACTCTAGTACACCGTATAGGGTAGTCCTGGTCAAAGATATAACGGTCGTGTGTTTACCTCAACCAAGGAGGTTGTATTTTCAACGGGGTTGTTTTGTGTACAATCATTACATTTACTGTGTGGACTTCCAAACAACAGAATGTCCAAGAGTACTGAAATTCACATTTCCTTTGTTCTCGTGTAGTAAAGTTTTCGAGTTTGAAAGTGTAGTTTCAAAATGCTCTTATTTTAACCAGAATTAATTTCCTTGGCTGAATTCGGACTAAATATCCCTTTTCTAAACTCTTCCATTTGCGACGGGTCAACCCACCTTTGAAATTCCCAGTTTTTGAGTAAACTCTATTTCGTAAAAATCTTGTGGAGACGTATTCATCTATAGAATTGCCCTGTGGAGACGTTTTACAATCTTTTCTTCCCTATTGTGTGTTATGTCTCCAGAGGGCATGGTGTATCAGATCACATAAACCAGGTAGCAGCGACGTTGTGTGGACTTGCCCACATCCACACAAGGTTTTCCCCTCTCTGGAAAACAGGTTTAGAGGCATTTGTGTTGGGTTTAGGTTTATCCGTGGCAAAATGAAGAAAAACACTAAAGAGAATCATAGAAATAAGCTGTGATGAAAGAATTTTCACAGTTTGAGTAAAATGATTTTTTTTCACTGGTTTTTTAACTACACGAACAATGGAATTGTCCACACTAGGTATGTAAAACAAACACGAGTGTTTGGTTGGTTGGTTGGTAAGTGTGTTTCTCTGTGAACAGGATAACTCGGATAACACTTGGTATGAGTACAAATCAATTATATTTTTGAAGTAATCCTGATCTCTGTCTGGATGCAGGATTTTTTAAAAGGATATTTCACCCATCATATGGAAAACTTTCACCAGATCGCTCTGTGTGACCAGCATCGTGTGTTTGGCACTGACCCGGTGACCATATGCCTCATTAGCCACCTATCTAACTGCACAGGTCAATGGACTAGAACATTTTATACTCAAATGAGGAGTAAAAGGTAGACCAACACAGATAGAGGGGTTGTCCTTTTTGGTACAAGTGCAAATCGATTAGATTTTGTTTAGCCTTTGAAATAATTACTTGACAAAATAATTTGCGATCCACCCAAGTTTAGTTAGGTCGTAGAATGATTACTTGACAATTTCGAATTATTTGTTGCCCGTCAATAACAGATAGCATGGCTCCCCGCCAATATCAGATTGGATAATGCTTATGGACTGGGAGCCAGTCTACTCGCATGGCGGATTTTTTTTTTTTTGGGGGGGGGCGCAATATTGAAGCATGTTTAGAGGTTTGCAGACTCCCAAAACAGAAATAAAAGTGTTTATTTGGATGAAATAAACAATTTAATCACAATTGGCGTTTACGGTGGTTTGTGGCTTACGTTGTAATGCACGATTACCACTTTTGAAAGTATAGCCCAGTATGACGGCTGCGCCAACTCCCGAACATCAAATATAGCATGAATCGCGACACACTTAACGGAATTAATTTTAGCCCAACTAAATGCTTCCCGTGTTTCAAAAAAGGAAAAAAATAGCAAAATATATCCCCCAAAATTGGGAGGACCAGTGTTGTCTCTGTAAAGCTTGATACTGATGTTACCGGTGGAAAAAAACACCATATATTGCATTTGATATGATATTACACACGCCCAAAAATCATTAACACAGAGCAACCCGATTCCAAAACTATTAGTAACCGAATTATCTTGTAAGTTATCTCCTTTTCTTGAACGCTTGAACAGACAAGAAAACGAAATATGAACTGATTAGAAATTTGGGGATAAGTCACAAAGATAACAACCATCCCAAGCATCAAGGGACTGACTTACACTCTGTGAAGTGTAGCGTCTGAAACGTATAGGCCTACATCAAAATGAATGCAAATCGTGTTAGTAAGTAGTAGTAACACGTTATATTTCTTCCTATTCTTTTTTTTTTTAGGGACTCATCGTCACACGCAGTTCTGAAAGACAGACCAGACTGATCTACCATTGCCCATGTGCTGAGTGACGTCGTGGTACCGGTCCACGTAATAAAACCCGTCAAAATGTATGCGTAGACAAATTGGTAATTCAAGTGGAGTCGCCCCAGGCCGAATGCGCATCCCTATAGGCCTGCATACGTCACGACATCGACGGCTTTCATATCACACGATGCATTTTTGGGAGGTGTGTTCATCTTGGGGGCCTGTTTTGAGTGATAGCTGACTAGAGGTGAGTCAAAAAGAAGGAAAACCGAATGGTGCCCCCTTTTTTTTTTCAAGAGGTTTTGCATGTAGCGCTGTCCAGATTAAGGATAGGAAAGCTCCATTAATAAGCTTTCTTTTAGTGAAAGAATCATTCAAATCGCTCATGTACTTTTCCAGTTATGGAAAAAACACCTTTTTTTATAAAAACCTTGTCTACGGATCACAATAAAGGTTAGTGATATTTCAGCAAAACTAAAACTTTTCACTATTTTAAAAACACTTCAGAACACTCTCATAACCATGATAACTGGCACTTACCTAAGGTTTATTTCAAAGCTGCTGCTTCCAATGTTAAAATAACATGTTTTACTATGCCAAGAGTGCATAGTTTTGCCCTGCCTCTACCCGGAGACCTTTGGGGTTATTCCGATATTATTTTCAGTTTACGACATGCATGTTTCATTTTGTGATCCATGGACAAGAATAAAAAACAGTGTTTGTTTTTTAAAATTCCATAACTGAAAAAGTACATGAGCGATTTGAT
>NW_022145218.1:0-3258 GCF_000002235.5 Strongylocentrotus purpuratus | reverse complement strand
GGGCTGTGTGGAATATTGGATCATCCACCAAATATCTGAGTAGGGAACAAATGTGTCATTGTTTTTCTGCAAAGTGATAAAAATTAAAGAATGCAGAAAGATTCTGCGCAAAAAGGTGTTTTAAGGAAGGCTTTTTACTGCGGCAAGTTTCTGTAATCCTGACAACAGAGGGGATCAATTAACCCAGTGGAATTTTAGTACTTGATTACAAGGCTATTTGTTCTGTCATTTTGACACCTTGTGTTGACTGGTACATGCCAACCATGAGACAGCAAATTGACAGTGTCCCCAATTTGCCTTGTTTTCACATGTCTAACCAGTCAAGTGGTAATATCGATCTATGTCAATGTCTGACCTTCTCATTAATAGTATTTAAACACTTAAAAAGTCTGATATTTCCAAAATAACCAAAGTACCGCACGTGAAGGAAATTACTGTGTTGATATTCATGTCATCTTTAAAGATGGCAGATTCCAGCTAGCGTACAGTTATGGATAAACACTCCAACTTATCAAAATGATGTAAATTTGCTATCAAACTGGAACTCGGACACGGTCACTGACACAGATGATGGCATAGACTGAAACAGTTACAGTTTTGTCGCTGTGAATGCAGACCATGCAAAAATGAATATTGATGACAGTGAATCCCCACCTGACCAGATTTCATATTGTATACTAAAGCAGAAACACATCGTTGTCAACTAAGCCGTGCCAAGAGTCAGCCGAAAAATGTTACGAGTCAGTGTTGACCACAAACTACATGTACATGTAGATCATCATTTAGGTTGTGACAGATTTTGAGAGCCCCAGTGGGAGGGACACACCGTTTGCATACATTGGTGCGCATCTCCGTAGCAACTTCCTGTGAGCATCAGGAGTCATCAGCAACACTTCAGAATCTGCCTCTCATCAGTGGTCTCAGCCAGCTTTCCCTAAGTTTATTTCTAATCATTTATGGGGTATTTCTTGGCACTCTTTGCTGACTGAGAGAAACATCAGCAGACAACCTACATGTACACTTCATCTTTCATCAGCAACTCTTCAGAATCTGCCTTTCATTTATCTGTGGCCTCAGCCAGCTTTCCTAATTTTCTCTAATCATTGATGGGGTACTTCTTGGAACTCCTACATATAGCTGCCTGAGAGAACCATCAGCAGACAACCATCAGCAACATCTTTTATCAGCAACGCTTCAGAATCTGCTTCTTATCAGCGGTCTCGGCCCCTTTTTTGGTTTTTCCTAAATTTTTCTAATCATTGATGGGGTACATCTTGGCACTCTTAGTTGACAAGAGAAACGTCAGCAGACAACCTACACTTCATCTTTCATCAGCAACGCTTCAGAATCTGCCTCTCATTTATCTGTGGCCTTGGCCAGCTTTCCTTAAGTTTTCTCTAATCATTGATGGGGTACTTGTTGGCACTCTTAGCTGACTGAGAGAAACATCAGCTGACAACCTACACTTCATCTTTCATCAGCAACTCTTCAGAATCTGCCTCTCATTCATCAGTGGACTCGGCCAGCTTTCCCTAAGTTTCTCTAATCATTGATGGGGTACTTGTTGGCACTCTTAGCTGACTGAGAGAAACATCAGCAGACAACCTACACTTCATCTTTCATCAGCAACGCTTCAGAATCTGCCTGTCATTTATCTGTGGCCTCAGCCAGCTTTCCCTAATTTTCTCTAATCATTGATGGGTACTTCTTGGCACTCCTACATGTAGCTGCCTGCGAGAAACATCAGCAGACAACATCAGCAACATCTTTTATCGGCAATGCTTCAGAATCTGCTTCTTATCAATGGCCTCGGCCACTTTTTCCTAAGTTTTTCTAATCATTGATGGGGTACTTCTTAGCACTCTTAGCTGACTGAGAGAAACATCAGCAGACAACCTACACTTCATCTTTCATCAGTAACGCTTCAGAATCTGCCTCTCTTCAGTGGTCTCGCCAGTTTTTCCCTAAGTTTTCTTCTAATCATTGATGGGGTACTTCTTGGCACTCTTAGCTGACTGAGAGAAACATCAGCAGACAACCTTGTATCTTCCATCAGCAACGCTTCAGAATCTGCTCTCATCAGTGGTCTCGGCCAGCTTTCCGTAAGTTTTTCTAATCATTGATGGGGTACCGGTACTTCTTGGCACTCTTAGCCGACTGAGAGAAACGTAAGCAGACAACCTACATGTACATCTTTCCTCACTTGATGCCTGTCCAGGCCACATCTTCACCCTGCTGAGTGCTTCAAGATGTCCCAGTCTTTGACCTACGCAGATGTCATTTTCTTTTCTTTTAATGATTTATGTCATCTGATTCTTTGAAACAGAATAACTAAATTCTATGCAAATATTGTTATGTCTCGAAGTTAATATGTCAAAATTTACCTAATAGAACAATATCAGTTCACATTAGTAATGTCTCTTGAATGATTAAATTGTGACTCTTTCTGTTCTGGTAATAAAAACAGGCTGATTCAAATATCCATGTCTCCAAAAATGTCCATGAATTGTGCAGGTGTTTGGTGCTTTAGTAAGTGATTGCTATCCATGTAGTTAGTGTGTGATCATTTTGTTTTGGTTATTTTGTTATAGTACAACAAATTGTTATTGTTAAAAAGATTTTGAGAAACTTAACTGCTGTAACATCACATCTGTTCGCTTAAAATATAATTTCTAAGCTGTGATTCTTTCTGAATAAAGTATGTACATATGTACATGTGATGCACAGTCTGGGTGATTATATCACCCCGACGCAAAAATTCCATCTTATAATGCACAGTCTGGTTGTTAAGTTTTATCTGTAATCATTTACACATACATGTACAAGTGTTAAATGTTAAATCTTTTGTCACTCTGAATGTATGAAATAAAGTTGTATTCAAAGTGTTCTTGCCTCTATTATTGTATCGCTGTGAACTTTTCTAGACAGCCTAATTCTCATATTTGGAAACAAAAAAGGACTTTTGGAATAATTGATATTTGCAGCTGGGGACAGACACATTTGTGGAAAACCTACATCGATCTGCACTGACTGTTTACAAAATGTACATTAACCACGTCTCCATCCTGCCAAAGAAGTGCCTCAGACTGCAGTACCATTCGTCAACCTGCACGATGGGATGAACTTATCATTACTTTTGTATTGTGCCTTATTGCGGTTTTATATTATTGATGATTTCGTCAGTTTTAATTCATCTGACTCTTAACTCTGAATAAAAAAGAACAATTAAAAACTCAGAAAATGTTTGTCTCAATCAAT
>NW_022145217.1:0-3298 GCF_000002235.5 Strongylocentrotus purpuratus | reverse complement strand
CCAGGCACGGCTCAAGTGTTGTACAAACAGTGCAAGGCTGGTGGATAAGTGCAGAAGTCATGAACTACAGTGATGCATGTGCAAAATAAAACGCGCGGGTAGAACTTCAGATTTGTTTTCAAGGGTTGAAATGTTGTGTTTTTGGTTCAGTCCTTGAATTTTCGCAACATGTCAGGATTGGTAATTACAACTCTGTTCTAAATTAGAATATCTACTCGATTATAACAAACTACTGCTCTTCCCCCCCCCCCTCGTCCCTAGGTTTACTTGAAGGACAGAATCTAAAACACTGCAAGAATAAGTTCAGCAAGTCAAGTAGATGCTCTTTTTTAATGTGCTCAAATGTTTTAATGGATGTTTTGGAGTGATGGTATGACTCACAGCAGATTACAGCAAACAACGAGTGCCCACCTGATTAAAGTTACACATTTGAATTTCCACTGACTATGCATTAAGTTCTTCATTGCCACATTCAAGAATTTACAATGCTGAAGGTTTGTTTTGTTTTATTTATACATTTGTGGGGAATTTTTCTGCCAACCAAATGTAAATTTTGTGACAATTCTTTACCTTTAACAAATTACTTTTTCAATGTTTGAATACATGTATTCTGAGGGCACAAAATCGCAGAAGGCAGACAGAACATACGTACATCAAAGCATGAATGTATTCTTGTGATTTGTTTTCAATGATAATGCATGTCCATTGAAGAGTTTATTTCTAAAACGCAATCTACTCCATTTGTTCCCTTTTAGCCCAAAAGGTAATTTCAACTACTGTTATCAGTTAAACACAATACAATACAGTGAAAAAAGAATACAATAAAGTGAAAAACAAAGTTTACAAATGGCAGCTATACTGTTTTCATTCTTTAAAGTTTCATTACTGTGCAATTTGTTCACAGTTTTTTTTTACAAATGGATGTATCACATTTGGAAATAGAATCGACATAGAATGAATGATTTGTGAATTTTCAATGTTCCCCCAAAAGTAACCTTTTAGTTTTCACAGTAAAACACATCTTGTATCAAACATGCAATATCATTACATGTATGATGCAAGATGTGTTTTTCATTTTTTTTAAATAAAGTAATGGAAAAACTATCTGCTGACCAAAAAAATAAAAATAAATTCCAAGCATTTTTATTTGAAGAAATTATTTGGGGGGGGGGGGGTGTTGTAACAATCTCGCAAAGTGATGATGCCATTTCATTTGGAGGTTATTTTCATGTTTTGTCTTTGCTTTTTTCATTTTTTTTTTAATGTTTCGTTGTTTTGAAAAGAGCTAAAGGCAGAAAATTGCAGAAGGCAGAAAGAAAACATCAAACCAAATATCAAATCTTGCAGATCGTTTTTTTTTTTCAAGCATGTGCATTTTTTGGAATGATTTATGCTAAGCTAAATCACAGATTAATGCTCTAAATGACATGTCCAGTCCCTACCTTGGATGACAGCCTCGAAGGAGGCTGGCTTTCCCTGGACAAGTGACACGCTCTTGACCGGGCTGGCTGAACTTGGGCGGGTCCTCTTTGAACTTTGACCTCTGGCCGAACATGGCGGTCACTTTGGTGGAGGTGGTGGTGGTGGTTTCAACACTGTCGAGAAAACAAAAAATGGAAATTGTAAATGCAAGGAAAATCGAACTTGATTTATTCTCTTTTGAGACACTTGTCGTGAGAATGAACAAAGAAGTAAACAATATTAAAGGTTACAGTTATGCAAAGAATTAATCACCAAATTCATTTCAACATTGAACAATTTGAAGTTACTGATTTATATAAATATCTATGTATCTATGTAAATATATTACAGATAACAATTGCAGATGCCATTCAAAGTGTACATGTACGTACAATCCAACTAGTATTTGTTCTCTTTTTTGAGACTCTGTAATAAGAATGAACAAAAAGTAGAACAAAAATAAAGTTTGCAATTATGCACAGAATTACTCACCAATTCATTTTAAAATGAAATGAACGGAAGTGACTAATTTATTTTGTATTGTGAACAACCGTCCTACATAGTGACATATATAAGATAGTGACATATATAAGTTGGATTATTATTCTATAAGATAAAGATTTACAGTAGCACCATGTGACAAATCTCTTCTGTGAGTTTGTGAGGTCCTGAAAAGAATGATGTTACCTGAATAGGTAAAATCATTCATCATGTCGGACTTAAAGAATCCGGTGTGTGACGCAGCATCCAAAACAGCCAATTAGGATTGGGTAAGAGAAAAGCGCAGCTAAACCTAATGGACCAGGCCGGCGGTGTGACACGAAACAAACCTGGATCAGCCCACTGACTTACATACCACGCCTGTTGACATGCAGATGCGATCATGAACTACTAACTTATTACTTCTAATGAGGGGTGGTGAATCCCTGGAATTTAGCATTTATGGTGTTATATATGGGAGCCCTGTGGTAATTCTTGCTGAGGGAGATTGAAATGCGAAATGGAATGCAGCTTTGTTGGCTACAAACTGATTTGAGTTTGTTTTTTTAACTCATGAAAAAGGGTTGTCTTTCTCTTTCACGACTTAACCATATTTTTTCCCCTAAAGAATGAGGTTAATTTGGAGACTGATTCAGGTACCATGAGAGCAGATGCCAGTTCCACTCACCTTGTTTCAGAATATGGAAAGACTTGGGTATTTTTCATCCAGGCTTAAGACCAATGCGTGGGAGGGGATTTACTTGTGTCAAGCCTGTTGAAGTACAAGCATGTGGGCTCCTTGTTTTACCTCCAACGTGTCAGATGATTGGAATGGTCTGTTTGGCATCAACACGTGTTACACTGTACTTCTTGCATCGTTTCTTATTTTAAGTCCAGACGTCAATACCAGATTTGTTACATTCCTGACTGGCAGAAGTAAATAAACAGCACCAACAACAAAAACTCAGTGAAACATTTATTCCGGAGAAACGGCAAAGGTTATAATACAGCAATAAATAAAGCTGAAATGTTAGGGCCTCAGCACACGCACCAAGTACATGACTGAAAAAAGTTTTCTTCCAATACTATCATGTAGTCTCTCAGAAATGAGTACATTTCAACAACAAAAAACCGCTAATATACACTGAATTGACAAAAATGCTACAAATGTCTCACCAATGTGAACATTTCAGAACAGCGTGTGTGCTTCGGCACATGAAATTCCAACACCAAAACAAAGATTTCTGAGAACGCAGATCTTCTTCAGAAAATTACTATTAAAGAATTTCAACAATAATTGCAGCTGGGCAGAAGAATTTCTACAAGTACAGTGTTCAGGCCCGTCGACAAAGGGGGG